>NC_091118.1:123251740-123551740 GCF_040183065.1 Periplaneta americana | reverse complement strand
TAAGAGATTGCACAGCCACAATTCAAACTACAGTATCTCACAAAGTTGTCAATGTCAAAGTATGTGAATACTGAGCTCTTATAAAATTCCTTAGAAAGTTGCAAAATACTGTGTGGCTCTTCAGGAATTCCTTCCCTCTGCTGTGTGACAGACAATGAAGCTGCAGACTATCAAAATATACTGATGTTCCTGCAAACTGCTTCCTATAAAGCTGGCTTTTTACTCATAAGTAGAGAAAGGATTTTCATGCACTATCAAATCTTAACATATGCATAAATTCATGCACTTCCAAATGACCAAATATGTAGAATAAAGAAAAAAAACCACCAAAAGTACGCACTATCAAAATTTAAACTTACATTTTATTTTCGAATAGCACAATGTACTACTAACAATCTTTTCAAATTTTCAGCAGTCAAGTTCATGCCTTTCTCTGTCAAAATGTTTTTGTACATAGAAAATGACCTTCCTACGTCACAAGAAATGACAGGTGTAAATTTAAACGAAGTTTCAAACAAAGTGAAGACAACTTCTTTGTTTTCAATATTTTCGTCACAGTTGCTCAGAACTATTTGATTTAAAGTAGTGTGACATTATATAGACCTTTTTTTACAGCTAAATTAAACATCAAGAATGTTATCCAAGAAGCTTATGAGCAAGATATTAAGAACAGAACACAAGAGAACCACTGACAAAGGGACATCTTAGAAATACCAAACAGACCAAGAAATTAAGCAGTCGCAAAGTTCCACTTATGCACTGGGCATGACTGCCTAGCTCAACACCTCCATCTTTTGGCTTACTACCAGACCCAAAATCTACCTTGTGTGATCTACAAGAAAACATGGACAGGGGCCACCTACTTCACTGTCCAACCTTAACCAAAGTGACCGATACTGGGAGGCAAGGAACTTAACGAGACAATGAAGGACATTTTCTTCTCCTTTTGCATTCTAGCCAAATGTCTTGTGTTTAGGTAAAAGATGTAAATCTTAGTACCTGTAATTGGAAAATAAATAAATAAATAAATAAATAAATAAATATTTTCGTCACAAATTAGTTTTCTCCTGAACACAAGTTCATAATCGGTATTAACATTAATAACTTTGTCCAGTTTGTCTTTAGCTGATGTACTCACATATGCATGGACAGATACTAAAGATTTTTTTAAATCTTCAATAAATAATTTTAAAGGGATTGGAAAATGGTAGGCCCAGTCTCCAATGTAGTTATTGTGGTAGGCAATTTTGCAAAGTTTGCCAACTGTGCCACAAGATCTCTCCTCAAACATTTAATTGGAGGCATTACAACACTTTACACTTCATAATTCACCAAAGAGCACAAATATAGGCTTAGCAATTCACAAAGCAACTGTACATGTACTACCTGTCCAACTTAAAGGCATGTAAGAGGAAGGATGTAAGTGGCCATTGTCGACAAACTAGCTGTACTATGTACAGGAGGGATGCATGACAGGCATTCTTCTAATAATAATTTTCACCTCGGTTGGAGCTTGTATAGAACGACAGTTGGGTTTTTTGAATTTCATGGTGACAACACAATAGCCTACAATGAGGGTATTAGTATATATTATGCTTTTACATGTTAATTCACTAGGTTACCTTGTTGACTGGTTTCACCCTGTGGGCTATCCTCAGAACTCGTGTAGTGTTAAAAGTTGTGTAATCAAGATGTAGGCCTATATATTTTAATGGGTAAAAGTGCAGAATCCAAGGCAATAGGGAAAACACTCTCCTTTCATTCGCTGATTTTTTTTTAGGGAATGTACAATGTTTTTAGGGAAAATACTCGTCTTCATTCGTTCATTTTTTCCTTCATGTCTTGTTTCCATAGCTACTTTAGAGCAAAAATGGCGGTATATGTATTGCCCAGATTCTGCATTTTACCTGTCCACTGAATTGTATTGTATCTGCACTTCACAAGTAGGCCTACCGTTAAAATAAAGAATGACCAATATGACGAATTAGTGAGGAAAGCCTGGAAAATCTTGCGCAGTCTTCATGGATTTCATTCACTTATACATTATGCTATGATCCAATTAAATGCATGTGTAGTGTCTGAAGCAGTTAAAAAATGCATATGATTTCTGCAGATAAATCCTCTTTTCATACTTACTTAATATGTTCCACCTTATATTTCAAAACAAGAGTATCACTTGGTTCAGTGTCACTCTGTGGAACAATGGCCATCAGCTGTTTCCATGCCTCCCCTATCTCAAGGATTCGAACCAAGCCGAACACAGCTCCTGGTGGCAATTTTCGGATCTCTGTCCTTCCTTCCATGGTTCTCCTTTATAGCTAAAATCCACTTTAAAAAACAATGAATTTGTTTTATTAATTATCTTAATACATAATTACATTCTGAAAAGTCATTTCGACAAACGTGAATGTTTAATATGAATTTCTATATGTATTCAGCTCTTAAATTTCATTCGTACAAATTATGACTTGTAGGCATACGTAGTCAAAACTCGGGACACTTAAAGAAGCCGGTAGCTATTCCATTTTACAAATTAAACTTTAAATTAAAAATAAACTACAAATAAGCTTACTAACTTATATTAAACATTTCTAAAGGAATTGAAATTGGAAAATGTATTATGTTTACCTTAGTATGAACATGATGCCTTGTGCAAATCATGGGGCTAAGGCGAAGGTGAAACTTATAGACATACGTCTTATCTGATGCAGCAGACTTTAAAAGTTGCTTCTCATGTAGAGCATATTGATGAAATTCGGAACAACTCATATTACAGTCTATTTTAACCAGAAGTTTACTTTCCACGGATTTTACGTGAAGTTTGTTTCTTTCTTCTGTCCACAAATTTTTCATTAAAGAAAACACTCTTTCTACATGTGCGTTATTGACAGGAATGGACTACACCAATTTTACTATTTTTAGTAAGTTAGGGGCTGCATATTTGTTAAAAAAAAATAGACCCAAAAATACCATCAGCTATTTCATTCGAATCATCATAAAAGCTAAGTAATTTCTCTTTAACTCCACTAACCTCAGAAAAATATTTAATACTGACTGGAAACCATTTCATATTGCCTTTATTTGAGACATCTGTCAAAATAGAGAAAAAAAGTCATCTTTTAAGTCATTCTCTACTAATTATTCTACGGAATGAAGAGACGATACATTTTGAACAAGTATCTCACATTTTGTACGTCCACAGTGAAGTTTTGGACTTGACTTCGAATCTTTGAAAATGCCACTTGCTAACTTAATGCCACAATCAGTAGAAAGATAACTATGATTATGCATTATTGCATGATATGGCAAACGACAATTCAGCAGCTGCAACTTCACTTTCGATAGCAGAATGTTTCACGCTAAAAAAAAAATTCAATCAATTTAGTTTTAGCACTTGATGCAACAAAGTTTGTTTTTCTCTTTGTAAATGTTTTCTCACCGCACCAATTCCCTCACTTTTTATTGAACACAAAGCAGAACACACTATACATTTTGCCATGCCTTCGTCATCACATTTAGCTAACCAGCTTTTAAACTGTTTATCTTGTAACCATTCATTACGAAATGTACACGTTCTTTTCACTTTTTTCTTCTGTTTATCATTTTGACTGTCATAACTGTCACTATCACTGCATTCACTTCCACTGTTGTTTTCCTTTAATTTAGAGAACATTTTATTGAAATGAACCCCTAAAATGTCACAAACAATGTTTGCGTCTTGTGAAACTGCCTAACAACAGTTAATGTATGTGCACTGCAATTTATAACTGCCCACGAACCTACTCTTTACTTTAATGAAACACGAACTGCAGTGACTTGATTTCTTAGAAACAGAAACACGAACCCATTGTTGCTCGATCTTCCGTTTGTAAATTTAAACAGTTATCAAGATGACCAACTCTAGAAGTTTAAAGAAAATGAAAATAAAAAGAAGTTATGTTTTATTTAACGACGCTTGCAACCGCAGAGGTTATATCAGCGTCGCCAGATGTGCCGGAATTTTGTCCCGCAGGAGTTCTTTTACATGCCAGTAAATCTACTGACATGAGCCTGTCGCACACTTAAATCCCATCGACCCAGCCCGGGATCGAACCCGCAACTTTGGGCATAGAAGGCCAGCGCTATACCAACTCGCCAACCAGGTTGACAAGAAAATAAAAATTACTAATATTCTTACAAATATTATTTGACGTAAAACCTTAAGACGACTCAATAATAAAACTCGGCTTGTAACCTAAAACCAGAAAAGTCGGGACATTGGGCATCCCGTCATATTCGTGTCGGGACACGCGACAGTTACAAAAAAGTAGGGATGATCCCGACAAAATCAGGACAGGTGGCAATCCTGGGCCTAGGCCTATATAACAAATTTCAAGGATCCACATGTAAGTCACATTTTGAGGGGAACAGTAGACCTAGTATCTACAATTGACCTAACATTCACTATGTCATATTTTGAAACACAATTTATTGGTCCATGATCAATTAGATCTACATCATTTGTATTTTTTTTTTTCCAGGCAAAATAACTCATTGCTAATTCTCCAGAACTATACTAAATGCCCACTCCCACTCAGCGGAATCGAATCGAACAGAATTTATCTTCACAATGTATTTAAATGGAAGATAGCAGAAAGCGGCGCATCGAGTCAAATCAAATCAAACAGAACAGAATTCATGAGCTAGAATATTTACTCCACTGCCGGAATAGAATTTGTTTCGTGAAGCCTTAGTGAAAAAACAAATGAACCATATTCATTCTTGACAGCTTAATTTGTTTACTATTGAAAGTTGTTGCTGAATTAGCACATATACAAAAATCACAATGTAATATGAACGAAGAAAAATTAATAAATCTTGTGTAGAATTATTATTCTCTTTTGTATGATAAAACACAGAAGTAATGTTCGGCTCAATTCCAATAAATGTGAGTGCAGCAGACTTTTCGTTTTGATTCGGTTCGATTCCGCTAAGTGGGAGTGGGCCTTAAAGGAGCACATTTCCCTTCACCTTCCACTCATTACCAGGGAAAGGATTTTTATGTAAATACATATTTACTAATAAAGCTTATATCAATTATATTTTGCATTATCTTTGTTTCACAATGTGTAGAGTTGAAAAATGCTATTTTTATTTTCCATATTTCAGGGTTTAGTAAATATTTTAATTAATCTCCATATATTTTCTATATTTCATATAAAAACAATCCATAAGCTTAACAATAAAATAAAATTCCATTAACTTTTAAAAATACTCCTCAACAAGAAAGTTTTAAACATTTTCAGTAATTCATTTACAATCAGAGTTATTTGAAAATTAACAGTCCTCTCAATAATGGAAATGCAAGTTAAGAAACTGTATTATTTTAATTTTGAACTTTGTAATAGAAAACAGACGTGCAGCTCCACAGTTACATGCCAGTCAGTTTTTAACAGAACCAACAACATCGAATGTAAGATCCGAGTTCAACATTGACCTGTGCCGTTTTCTCATCTTTGCTCACATTCCTCTCTACAAACTGAAGAATGAGTGCTTCAGGGAATGCCTTGAGAAATATACTCAACATCTGGTGTGTAGCCATGCCAGGGCACTGCCTCGGTACTTTTTTCTGAAACCTAGGAGCGCTCTGCTTTTTTTTTTTTTTTTTTTTTTTTTTATAATATTTGTCTTGAGTCTTAGCCTACTCAAATTTTGCATTTTATAAGTAAGGATTAGTAGTATGTATAATAGCAACAGCATTACTAATAAATAATAATACATGTAATAACAATTATAATAAGTTATAACAATAACAATAATAATATAGTATTTACCTGCACACTTAAGTCTACATACAATACTGCACCATTCTATTCGATCCTTTACCTGAGCGCTTAAACTTACAAACTCACATAGGATAACAATACTCCAACTTTTTCCTATACCTATTTCTCAAACAATTTTCCTCGGTCGACTGTAGAGGGGCAGAAAAGGCCTGATGGCCTTATCTCTACCAGGTTAAAGAAATAAATACTAATACTAAATACTAATAATACTGTAATTCTGGAAATTTTTTCTAGTTAGTTTTTCTTTGTTGTATTGAAGTCTCTGTGAGTATGATTCTCATTATAATACGTGTTAAATTAGTTTTTAGGATATGTAAGACTTGGCATAGGCGAATAAAATTGTAAAGTAAGGCAGATCTGGAATAATATAAAATTGCAACAGGTCTGTCTTACAGATATATGATGGATGAATAAATACCATACACAATATCATAACAATACGTGTTAAATGGAAAACTCTTGTTCTGATGATAGGTCATTCAGTGTAATATGATATTTAAATCTTTTTGAAAATGCAATTATTCATTGTAAAAGTTGACATACCAGGAAAATAACTGCAAAAGACTTTTTTTTTTCGAAAGAGTTAAGTACAAACCAGTACTGTAAATGTCTTTATGCTCGAGCATGCCGAAATGTAGTAATTATACACCTGGTAGCAGACCTTTAATGCATGTCATTAAAGTACACCTACTCATCAAAGGTCAGGTCTTTCAGCCAATGACGACTCAGGTTACAACTGTTCAGCCAATGACAGGTCAGCTTTCTACCGTTATAAAACCGCAAGTATCGATTATTCTCGGATATGCAATCGAAAGAGAATTAGCGAAAAGTCACGGAGGCTGGAAATCCAATACTGTCGCAGAAGGTTATGTTCTGTTACTACAATAATTAGCGTTAATTGTAAATAATATTCAAATAAATTCAATTTGTCATCTCGTTTTTCAATGTCTAATTTTATTTCCGTGTTATCTCTGTAGGTTCTTATGGCCTAGCAAGGTCAATGTGCACATCTGTTCCTCGGAAAAAATCAATACTTTCGCGTCTGCGCACATCTCACAACATACGGCACATTGCTCCAGGTCAGATACAATAAAATTAATAATATCAAGTTAGAAATATGGTCGAGCATAAAAAGTCGTATGAAACTCGCCTATAATGGTAATTAAGAAGCTCGTATGAAAATTATGAAACTCGCTTGCGCTCGTTTCATAAATATCCATACTCACTTCTTAATTACCTTCATTACAGGCTCGTTGCATAATGTACTATTAACGCATTACATAATGTTTTTATTTTACTTGGCTATTTAACGACGCTGTATCAACTATGAGGTTATTTAGCGTAAATGAATTTGGTGATAGCAAAATATTTGGAGAGATGAGGGCGAGGATTCGCCATAGATCATCTGACATTTGCCTTATGGTTGGAGAAGACCTCACAGCATATGAAGCCATTAAAATTATTAAATCCTTGAATGGGTTACATCAGCTGCTTGATTATGTGGATTACATGAATATGTTAGGAGAAAATCCACAAATAGGGAAAACACGAAAATTTTACTTGAAGCAAGTAAAGACATAGATTTAGAAGTAAATCCCGAAAAGACTATGTACCGGTATATGGTTATGTCTCGTGACCAGAACATAGTACAAAATGGAAATATAAAAACTGGAAATACGTCCTTTGAAAAGGTGGAAAAATGCAAATATTTGGAGCAACAGTAACAAATATAAATGATACTCAGGAGGAAACTGACCACAAAATAAATATGGAAAATGCCTGTTATTATTCAGTTGAGAAGCTATTGTCATCCAGTCTGCTACCAAAAAAAACTGCAAGTTAGAATTTATAAAACAGTTATATTATCGGTTGTTCTGTATGGTTGTGTAATTTGTACTCTCACTTTGAGAGAGGAACAGAGATTAAGAGTGTTTGAGAATAAGGTGCTTAGGAAAATAATTGGGGCTAAGAGGGATGAAGTTACGGGAGAATGGAGAAAGTTACACAATGTAGAACTGCATGTATTGTATTCTTCCCCTGACATAATTAGGAGCATTAAATCCAGATGTTTGAGATGGGCAGGGCATGTAGCACCAATGGGCGAATCCAGAAAGCATATAGAGCGTTTGGAGGCCACAGGGAAAAAGACCTCTGGGAAGGCAGAGACGTAGCTGGAAAGATAATATTAAAATGGATCTGAGGGATGTGGGATATGATAGTATAGACTGGATTAAACTTGCTCAGGATAGGGACCATTGGTGGGCTTATGTGAGGGCGGAAATGAACCTAAATGGCTCTCTAAAAGCCATTTCTAAGTACTAATAATAATAATAATAATAATAATAATAATAATAATAATAATAATAGCAGTACACAAAATTCAAAGTACCAATAATGTGGAACCCGGGCCATTAGTAACCCAGCTGAGTGCGCTCCTTGTACAATGACAGTTGACTTGAATATAAACGTCAACTTGGAGTCAGGCCACTAAGGGAAACGACACTGGAGGAGGGGAGTTCGATCCGGTGCTGTGGATTGGACGTCGGCGTAGCTCAATGGTGAGAGCGCTTGGTACGTAGAACCAAGGACCCAGGTTCGATCCACAGCGCCAGAGCGAATTTTTCTCTTCAAATAGGCTATTAATTAAACCGAGAGGATTTTGTTCGGCCATCAGAATGGTAATCCGGTGTGGCTTGGTGGATAGAGCGTCAGCATGTAGAGCTGAAAACCCGGGTTCAAATCCCGGTGCCAGAGAGAATTTTTCTCCATTCCACTCATTCTTCATCTAGCCTAACCTGTCACATAACACTACACACCTGTAGTTTACTCACATTTAGTATCATTTCGTTTTCATGTACCTATTGCCGGCTGTGCCAAGCGTGTCGGTTTCCATCTAGTGGAAGTGGATCGTACTAATACTACTAATTCGAAGAAGCTATGACGACTTTCATAATAATTACATTTTACTGTTTCGTGATATACTAAATGTGTTAATGTAGTAATAATTCTATATATGTGGTACAATAAGATTTGAAATGTGTTGTGGTTGTGATAAAAGTGTTGAAAATTGATTTATAGCGCCACAGTGGCAGTGATAAAAGTGTGCAATATTCGTTCAGTGACTGGTGGATGTTCTAGATTGACTAAAAAGCCTGTATTCAAGGCATACCAAGAACCTGGACAAACCAAACCTATCACTGATCCTCGATGGTGCCACTGATATCCGTCATATTGATCAAATTTTCTACCAAATCAACTATTATTTATATACTGCTCCAAATTATGAGCTTTTTCTCAAGGGCTCTACGTGAAATAAATAAATTCTGCTAACTGTTTGAGGTTATATTACTTACCGATGATGAGCTATTAACGTATCTCCAATGCAAACATTATTTATGGCCTATTTTGTTTTCCACATAACGATCTAAATTCAGACAACTTCTCCCTATTTCAGAACATAACATACATTTAATATAATTATTTATTATTTAAATAAACTGCAGATTGAAACTGACAAGAAAAACAACCCACCAGCCACATCGCAAAACACTCTACATTCATGCTCGCAACCAGTGTTGCCAACACATATAAATTGTATCCCCTTCAGTCTATCACCACAGTTTAGTATATACTATACTTGTTTTTTTTTTTTTTTTTTTAAGATGGGACATGACAGGAGCATTGCGATCGGAAAAACAACTGAATGTCACATAGCGTGGTAGGCCTGTTGCTATGGTAACAACGGTTGAGTTGCCAAACTTACCGTTCCCACATGACGAGTGCTTAATAGCTCTCTTGGCGATATTTATTGTGCACACAGTGTTAGCATTGGTACGTTTCGTCTTTGATTCTCTGTCGATTTTTGTGTTGTTTTCTTACCTTTGCGTCAATTGTCAATGAATGTTTTAACGTCAGCCATCGTAACGTCAGTTGATATCTTCCATCAGCTGGCAGCGTGGTAGTCCATATTGGCAACATAGCACTGTAGTTCCAAGTTCGGCCGCTAAACTGTCATGTCCCATCTTTCAAAAAAACAAGTATAGACTGTGCTATCACCTGGAAATCCGTCAGAAACCGTCAAAATTTAAAAAAAGTAAGACCCACTCAATAATTTATATACAAATAAAAGCAAATATTAACGCAACTTCCTTAACAATTTTGATTAAGATAATAATAATTCATCCACATCATCTGCCACTAGTTCTGCAGTTGATGTGCTATGTTGATCTATGCTTCCCCCAAAATTAAACAATACAAATGACAGCAGATAAGATAGTCAAAGGACGAAGTAAATGGTAATTTCCGCCAGAAAATCCGTCACCCGTCAAAGCCATTCTTTTCCCGTCTGCTACATTTGAAATTCCGTCAACTTTAACTTTGACGGAATTTCCGTCCAGATGGCAACACTGCTCGCATCCAATCTCCATTACAGCGTCGCCAACACGAAAAATTAGAAAGCCCTAAATACTTGTTCAAAAAACACCATGCCATGAAAGCACGAGCACTTCAGTAAATAAGCCTATCCTGCCTATCGTAACGATTGTTAGGAAATATAATAAAACGTTGCGTACTGACTTTTACACTCTTTTAATTCTACCACTTGTAGATAAGAATATTAACTATTCTTAGTAGTTTTGTGACAGAAATGTCATTGCTCCCATCAAGTACCAAACTATACCCTTGAAACTGTTTCCATAGCAATCAAACGTTTTGTACGAAACAGATGAAACTAAATGAATAATTTGTTTTTTTCCGTTTCTCTTTTTCTGTTTTCCGCTTTCTTAAACTAGTACGTGCATACACAACACCCATGCCCAAGGTGGGACTCGAACCCACAACCTTTCGGACCAAGCAATAGAGCAGAGCCTTCTGCTTGAGCCATCCAGGCCGGCAATAACTAAATAAGATAGCAACCTCTGAGAAAAAAGAAAAAAAATATGTTGTCATTTTGTCGATGATGTCACATCTTGTACATTAATGGCAGAAAATTCTGTTTCTTTTTTTGTAAAATTTTCCTTTCAAATATTAAATTTGACAATTTATGCCTATATATTTTTAATTAAGCCGTACTTAATAAACAGAAACTGATATTGTCTGATAGAGAAAGTCATGTCATTTATGATACATTTCAAATTATTTCAACATGTGCACCTGCAGTGGCTCAGCACAACCTATACCTATTCCACCTCCGTCCAGATATTCAGCAACATTTGCGGTGTGACGTTGGTGATGGCTTGATCAGTTTTTCGTCGCAAATGATCTAAGTTCTCCACAGGAGTTCTGTGCACTTGATTCTTCATAAAATTCCACAGGAAAAGGTCCAGTGAAGTCACATCTGGGGAGTGTGGAGGCCAAGCAAGTGGTTCAGCACTTCTTCCAATCCATTGACTGGGGAACTCATTCAAACATTCTCGCACCTGAACCGCAAAGTGGGGTGGGGCCCCGTCTCGCTGGAAAATGGTTCCAAGAGGTAATTGAGGCACAGCGTGATTTTATAATATATCCAAATAATTTGTTCCTGTTGCTGTTTTCTCAGTGAAGAAAAACGTGCCTATTATCCTATTTTTCTTCAATGCACACCACACATTTAATTTTGGTGAGTCTTTTTCGACTTCACGAGGATTTTCACTACCCCAGATGCAATAATTATGTCTGTTAACTTTCCCACACATGTGGAAAGTTGTTTTATCAGAGAAGCACACTTTATCCAATAAAGCACCGTCTTCTTCAGTTTTATGTTTGTCGTTCACTTTTGTTATCAGGATAGATTCGCTGATGTAACTGAATCTTGTAGGCCCATAAACGTTATCTTTTGTGGACTACATCATGAACTGTGGACCGTGGATCGCCGAGCTCTACACTGGTGCGTCAAATTGACTTCTTCGACTTCTTATGAAGGTCATACCGAATCCTTTCCAAATTTCCGCAGGCACATTTCGTTTTCTAT
Source organism: Periplaneta americana (assembly GCF_040183065.1). Taxonomy (NCBI): domain Eukaryota; kingdom Metazoa; phylum Arthropoda; class Insecta; order Blattodea; family Blattidae; genus Periplaneta; species Periplaneta americana. The sequence goes on along the minus strand of NC_091118.1, from coordinate 123,539,968 downwards.
GCTTCCCACGAGTAAACAAAAGACTACCAGTTTCTCTAATTATCTGTCCCATTTCACAATGCTCACATAATTATGAGGGAATATCGTCATGGTGTCCAAAGTTACATTCACGCCGAAAATTTCGTTGTACACGCTTCACGTATTTCGTTTCAGCCAATCCAAGAAGTCCAAGAACACAGAAAACTTTTTGTTGTAGTGTCCACATCGCCATCTTTGCACATTCTAATCATGTGATATTGTTGTCATTATTGCAAGCATAAATTTCATAAATTGCAAGAGACCTACTAATCATATATGAAAGAATTTTTATCGTAAAAAAAAAACACACACACACACACATACAGAGTGTCCCAAATTGGTGTATACACTCTTTGAAATCCTATTTCACAGCAAAGAAATGAGACAGAAATATGATTTTTGCGGTTTATGATTCAGAAGGAGTGGAAAGCATGAAAACATGTTCATCTGTTTGTAAACAAACATGGCTTTGCAATTATCGTTCGATGAACGTAAGTGGATACTGAGTTCCGAAGATAAACGAAAATAGGTCGAAACATGTTAACAAAGTACGTTAAAATTTAACACAAGAAAGTAGGCCTACTTATACATATTCCGAAGTGATACAGTGTTAAAAGTTACGTAATCAAGATGTATAACGTTAGAAGATTCAATTTGGAACACAACCACCTCCAAGATTAACTATCACAAGAATCCGAGACAAGTTTGAAAGTCAACGGAATGATGCAAGATGTCTTGAAAGGGTGATGCAGAAGAAAGTGAAGTTCCACCTATAACGAGTGTGTTGATGCAGTCATGCAGTCTTTTGCACAATCCTCAAAGAAGTCAATGAGGCAATGTTCTCGTGAGATTGGTACTGGTATCAGCAAATCCAGTGTTCATAGAATTTTGCGAGCTCAAAAATGGAAGCCTTACATTCCGTGACTTGTACATGCACTAAATTACGACCCAGAGATGGATAGAACGAAGAGGAAGTGCTGCAGAGTTCCCACCTCGATTTCCAGATTTAACCCCTCCAGACTTCTACTTACAGTGAACTCTAAAAGACAGAGTGTAGCCACAAAACCACAAACACTGGAGGAACTGAGAGTTCAGATTGAACATGCCTGTAATGATATTCCATTAGCAACAATCCAGTTGGTATGTTGCTTTGTTATACTTCGTTGTTGGGAGTGTACTGTGGCGGAAGGGAGTCATTTTGAACATGTACGGGCTTAAGGAATACAAAACCGCAAAAATCGTATTTCTGTTTCATCCCATTGCTGAGAAATAGTGTTTCAAAATGTGTATATATCAATTTGAGACACTCTGCAGTGTCCGGCTTATAGGTTTAACATTACAAACTTTTACAATTTTTGTTGTATCAGATTCCGATAAAAAAAAAAATTATATATTTGGTAGGCCTACACATTGAGGACACAGAAAATAATGTCAATTTTTTTCAAACGAAATATAAATAACTAACCACAATTAATGTTTTGGCAATTCAAATGGCAACACTGTGATTGTGTTCTTTGTTTGTTTGTCCTTTTTTTCCGCATCGACCTGTATAGTGTATAGTATCTAGTGTATAGTGCCTTAAGATATTATACAATAATCATGTGAGACAGAATATTCCGAAAAATATTAGTGAATGATAGTATACGAACATTCCCGAAGTCCTATCTAGATATTTCGATGTTGTATGCATATAGAAAAGTAATGTAATCTTGTAATTATAAATGTAAAAATTATGTGTAAAAATGTATAGTTGTCTATTTCATTTCTAAGTCTGCTTGTCTATTTTTTAAAGTCAAAATACTTCAAATAAATAAAAAATAAAAGTAAAGTTTGTTTTTTACTAAATTACCAAAAAGGAGGTACAACTCAGTTAACTGCGAAGAGGCTCTAGGTCTCTACATCCAGGACTGGCTACATTATGGCATCGTGTAACTTTCAAAGAATATTCAAAGACATTCCCTAGTGATGCTTTGAATAATTTAAAATAATTATGCTATTCAAAGTGCTTCTCTGAAACAGAAAAACTAAAAAAATGGATTTCATTTGATAATTCAAGACGAAATCCCTAGAAATATAAACACTGAAACCTTAGTGAGATTTCTCAGAGAAAGTAGTAAGGATGAGGTGTTCACAAAAGTGTACAAAGTATTCAGCTTAATTCTTACGATTCTATCAACTCGTTCTGCGGAAAAAAAGTGTTTTCCTGTTTAAAGAGGATCAAAACGTATCTCAGGAATAGTTTTCACAGCAGCAGGTTGACATTGCTAGCCTTTATTTCCTCCACTAGGACCTTCTCAGTAAATTAATGAAAGATTATTCCATCTATGAAGACATTATAGATATATTATTGTCTTCGCTAAAATGGACAGCAAAAATTGAACGAATTTACGAACATTGAGGTGAGTTATGTTATGAAATCCTAGCATTAAAACACGCTTGTTATGACGCTATAAATCGTATGCAATTGGCCTAATTTTGGCACTTGTGTCAGAAAAGGTTATCTATAGTCGCGATGCTGTTATTCCTGGCATGAGTCCTCCTCTTTGCTTACGTCTTAGGAAGTCAAGGCTCTATAAAGTCTAGGTAGGTAGTATCGTTCGCCATTTTTGTTCTTTCGTTGCCGAGCTACCATACGAGGAATCTATTTGCCACACCATTAAACATTATCATGTCGTAGCTCCTATGATAATAAATCAACACACTGTAATTCAGCAAATAATTGAGCGGCAAATAACGTCTTCATGTGCTTTCTGCGAACGCCAACAAAAGAGCCAAAATGGCGGGCGATTGTATTAAGTATTTATCGAGCCTTAAGAAATGAATACCGGTAACGTCTTCTTCAGCGAATCACAACATGCACACGTTTATATGTCGCCGACCTGCAACGCGATTGGCTGCCGGAAATTAGAGTGATGGGACTATAGCAACTAGTATTCCATAACATCATCACCGTCTTCACAACATAATTTTATACAATGTAGCCTACCTGTAAGAAAAATCTTCATAACAACAACAAAATAACATAGTCTCAGAAACGGTTGCTTAGCACCATGCAATATATTACATCACATCCAATACTCATGTCTCTACTACGTCATAACATTACATTTTGTAAATGTATAATAGTTTTTTTATATATTTTAATGCTAGAATAGTACCGGTATAAAATGTTGTATGTAACACATGTATAATCTTCATTATAAACACTCGTGAAAATTAGCACGCGCTTGCTTACACTCGCGTGCTAAACATTCACTCATGCCACAGTTACCAAGATTATATACTATTACATAAATTACTATTAATTGCAATTAATTAAAATGTCTGTACCAGTGTTACTGGTGGTATTATTAAAGCATGTTCAGTAATTTAACAAGTTTCGGTATGAAACGAAATTTACATATTCTGAGAGAGAACATCCCTTTTCTTGGTGAGTCATCCCTTCATTTACTCTAAAGGCTCTGCTAGTGGAAGCTATCATCAGCATTTGTCCATAAAGTACCTCATTTTCAGTTGCAGTCGCACAGAACTTTGGTCATTTGTCATCAACATCATCGCTCAGTCACTGGAAGTCAAACTCGAGGCCACATGTGTAGAGATTCTAGACAAAGTTATTGTAAAATTTTACTTCTGTAATCGAAGCTCAAGACACAAAACTCAAAAGTGAACTCTACAGAGTGATTCAGAACTTATGTTACAGAAGAATATGGTAGATAGAGGGTACTAAAACAAACATTTTTCATTAATTAATGTGTGTCCTATCTCACACTGGTAGGGCACTGCACTTGTTTTAGTGTTGTGACTGTCTGCCATACTGTGATAGGGCCTGAGAGAGTTAGCTTCTGCAGCATTTGGTTTCTGCAGCAAAGCGCAGTAATACCCCAGTTCGCAAGTTGTGTGTTGTTCACTAATGAAGCAACTTTCACACGGGATGGTATTTTTTAACACACACAATCAGCATATTTGGGAGCAGATAATTCCATATTCCATTTCAGTCAGTTCTCATCCAGTATGATTTAGTGTCAATATATTGTGTGGCATCCTTAACGACACATTACTCAATCCACATCATGCCAAAATGCTTAAAGGGGAGAAAATTACAGGGACTTTTTGTAAAACATTCTACTTATTTTATTGGAAGAGGTCCGCTCGTAATATATGCCAAGACATGGTTGCAGCATAACAGAGTTCCTGCGCACGTCAGTCTTGTGGCAAGGCAACAGCTGACAGCAACATTTGGTGACAGATTGGTTATCAAGGTTCGGTCCCATGACCAGTGACATCGCCAGGATCAGAGCAAGGGCGGTGCAGATGGGGTGCGAGATTTAAAAATGGGGTGCGAGCTGTAAAAATGTGGTACAGTACATAAAAGATCCAAAATGTTCTCTCATGCACTTGCGCGCATACTATACATCTGTTTATTATTATTATTATTATTATTATTATTATTATTATTATTATTATTATTATTATTATTATTATTGTTCATTACATCCATAATGATACACTAAGGGACGTGGTTTTTTCACATCCAAGAAATTGTTTGTTTGTTTTTGTTCTTCAAAATAACTTATGCCTAGTATTATTTTTAATAAATTGCCCTTTGGGGTGCGGAAAGGGGCGCTCCGATTTTTTATGGGGTGCTTGCGCACCCTTTCGCACCCCCCTAGCGACGTCCCTGCCCATGACCAGCAACATTACCAATCTTAATCCACTTGACTTCTTGTGGGGACATCTGAAGACCTTAGTGTATGCCACACCTGTAGACCATGTCGATGATCTTCTTCCATGGATTGTCGATACCTATAACACCATGCATACTATATCTGGCATATTTGAACAGTATGTCAAAGTGACAGTCAATGCTTCGATGATGCCAGTATTGTTTACAAGGAAGGGGGCGTCAGTTCGAAGCTCTTCTGTAATGTACAAGTTGTCAAGCGTCATTATCTGTTGTTTTTCATTGAAAGCTTAGTCATCAAAGAGTCAAGCCACTGGCTCTTGAATGAATGATTACCCACCAGCCACAACAATGAAATAAGTGTAGCGCCATACTGGTGCGAGATAGGACACCCATTGCTTAATGAAAAATGTTTGTTTTAGTACCCTCTATGTACTGTATTCTTCTGTAACATAAGTTCTGAATCACTCTGAATATTTGAAAATAATATTACAGTCGTTACCTAATTTCTGAAACACACTGTTGAGAGGTAAAACAAACACTGTCTCTAGCACATTTCCATGCGTCGAGCAGGGCCGCTCAAATAAATTGTGCCCCCCCCCCCCACAAACATTTGCCAGGCCCATCTCTTCTCCAATATTTTAAAGAATATTGAAATTCTATAATTCAAATACAGCACTTGCACGAATAAGCAAAGGAGGTTTTATTACAATGCTGCCACAAAGAAGGAAATAACCGATCGAGATGGCTCAGATAGTAATGTTTGAGACTCGCATTTGGGAGGTCCTGGATTCAAAACCTGTGGCCAGCCAATCTGACTGCGGTTTTTCATGGTTTCCCTCAGTCACAAAGGTAATGTCAGTTTGGAAATTTACATACCATGATTCATCACCACCTGAATCACCAGTAAGTTATCATAAACATTAATCAAAATCTAAAATCAGTTACATGAACACAATCCATCTACAACACACAATAGTAACAGGAACTCAACAATAGTAAAAACAGCTTGCTGGTTTACCCTAAGGTCCTAAACATACCACATGATATGACCACAAATGTTAAAGCATATATAAATAAACTTAAAAAAAAAAGAAAGGCAAATGCCGGTTTGAAAATTTATATACCACGATGCATCACCACCTCAATCACTAATGTCATAAACATTAGGCCTAATCAAAATCTAAAATCAGTTATATGAACACTAGGCATCTATAACACACAACAGAAACAGGAACCCAACAATACTAAAAACGGTCTACTGATATAACCCAAAGATCCACTTCTCAAAACTTGTTTAAAACATTATTACTATTTCAAATAATATGTGATTTAACAAAATTCTTCTTTCATGTAGAAAAAAAGTTTTGTGAATATTTTGTGTCTTCTTCTCTCTAAAAATACCCTTTGTCTGGGTAGGTCCCCCCACTCGAATGATGTCCGTCACTCCCATAATGGGCAGCACTGTGTCAAGGTACTGTAAAACTTACTATTAATCGAATATTGTGTCATTATAATTATAGGAATTGTATGATACTAAAACTGAATTTATACACTGTAAGTATACTTGACTGAAATTTATTTTTTGGGCTAAGAAGGGAATATGTCAACTACCTGAAATGATTGACCTGAAGTATGCAAAAAGTTATTACTGGTATTTACATAGTAAACTTTTATTTACATTATTTATTTTTATTTACATATTAACTCTTTCAGGTTTGACTTTCATCCCTCTGTAATCTATCCGTCTATGAAAGTAAAGTGTAAATGTAGCATTAGAATTACAAAATTACCAAATAAAAGTATAATTTAGCAGATATTTTTAATGAACAGATCTTGTTGTTTGCGTCTGCAGTTATAAATTCCACTGAGAATTCGATGCCCGGCATATTCAGATTTATAACTTATGTTGGGCAAGCCCGTGGTCCAGGTAACACTGGTTTTCTTTGGGAGCTCTGGTTCCCCTGTAGCATTCTAACAAATTTCCATCCCATCCCAGGAGTAGCGTAGACCAGCCTCCTAAGGCGCACTCTGGGTAATGATTCTGTCGGTAAATTGGTTTACATAACTGGCTTCATATGGGTAAGTCAAGAACCCACCATTAGTTAAAAAAATAAAAAAACACTGAAGACAATTCTAATAATATTGGTTATCAATTGCTGGATGGAGGGAGGGGTAACAACGAAAACACCCTCTGCCTTTTCTCACCAGTGCCAATGTTTACTTTGCCTTTTGAAAACTGTGAAATTAGTACTCGTATAAACCTCATCCTGACGTGTTTCTATACAGTACTTTACACATACCACAGAAAAACCGCAGGCAGGATGAGGGTCTGTGAGACCTTGCTAATTGATATGGTTCTACTAAAAGTGGTTAATTATGAATGTCTTGAGAGATATTGCTAAAGGAAAAGAAAGAGCTAATATTTGCTAGGAAGGTAACCTGAAAGAGAGACTGGAAGTGGACAAAACTGCTACCGTAAATTTGATCATTCAACATCAGCTACTGTTCCACTGTTAGCATAATTCTTATTCCTGCTGTCTATGGAAGGGTTCCAGTATCCGAGTTAACCTTGTCACGTTCTCCAGGTGAGGAGTGGGAGGAAAGCTGCAGACAGGATAGTCGGTTGAGACATGGATAAAAGTCTCCGTGAAACATTAAACTGTTCACAGATGTACAATTACTATTCCACCATCTCGTACAAATTTATCTGTTGCTTTGTAAGGCTGGGTTTTTCTTTTGCTGGATGAGTTAGACCTATTTATGTATCAAGGAAAAAGGTAATTGTGTTTACACAACTATTAAATGAGTAAAAATTATTAATAATATTAATAAAAGCTTCAAGGTTGTTTATTGACTGATTTGGACTGCAGAGATGTGAGGTACTCATTTTTACTGGTGACACATTTAAGTTACCATTTCCTCTTATGGACATGACTTAGTTGAATCCAGGTAACCAGTTTTTGCAAGTAGCAATTGATCATACGATCAGGATGATATCTGCGCAACAATCACATCCCCAAAAACTAACGAAAATTAAAACAAAATTTGGGTATTTTTATACCATTATGAGTTTCTTCCTCAGAAAACATACATACACACATCTGAACTCAAATAATGACAAAAAAATATTCCCATACAATTCAACTTTCATAGACCATAGTGACTTTTGGTTGTTATTACAACTGGTGCTGGAACACTTTGTCAAACGCACAACACTGGAACCATACTATACGATCAAGAAAATAATAAAAACACAAAGACTTCTATGCTTTTGGAAATATGCTACATGCAGGTGGCAGCATTTTTTCATACAGAATAATGTTCTTAATACCGTTAAAAAAGGTAATACTATTAACAGTAGTGGTAATAACAACGGAAATCTCATAGGGTATTCATATATATGCATAAGTTATATCACACCTTTGTACAATATTTGTCCCTATCATGGTAACTAAGACTGGTGAAATAAGATGCAGAAGTACACTGTTTAATACCACATCATTCTTGCTTGATTTAGCCAAGATCCTATTAATTCTTACAAAATGCAAATTATTACGTATTCTAAAATATATTAAAGAACATTGATGAATCATTACTGTCATACGAAAAAATATTCATTCAGACTTCACTTTTATGCTATGAATTTAAAAAATGAAGTTGTTGCTTAATATATTTCAATCACATTAAAGAATGATTTATAATTTGACTGTATATTCTTCCATGCAGTTGATATTAATGTTTGAATGTTTTAATGAATTTTCTGTAGCTAAGTGTCACATTACTGTAGAGAACAACTCCGCCTGGGAATTATGTCAGTGTCATCTTAATAAAACAGTCTGGTGAGAAAAATGGAAGCAGTGCATGTAACAATAAAGGAGAAAATGTCTCCTCTGCTTTACAGCTTCCATATGCTTGATTTTTTTTTTTATTTCGTAAAAGTTAAGCCAAAAATGATTAATAAATTACCATATTTTTATACCACATAATCACAATCATGTTGTAAAAAAATTAGAATTAGAATTTAAAATAATTTGACTGGTATTAAACGTATACATTATTGTCATGGAAGCATGTCTATAAGCTGCAGTTTTGGGGGTATGCAGTGAACGAATAATTTTACTATAACACAGAACACAGCAGAATTTAAGAGAACAATTAGATGTATAGTGTCACTTTTTCATATAGTAACATTTGTGAATATCAATACAGTATATAGTGCACCCTGTGTGTGTTACGTGTATATAAATAACTTTGTGTATGTTTGTATATGTGTGAAGTGATGTTGCATTGTGTGAACTTCTAGTCAACATAAAAATTGGTACAATAATTATTGTTTCATACAATTTACAAACAAAAATTACTATTAATTATAATGTTTAAGCTCTTAATTGTTGTAATAATTAAGTTTACTGTAATAAAAATTTAGATACAGAAATGGAAGTAGCAGCAATGTAAAAAAATGACTTTCTCAACACAAAGGTATTAAAATCAGAACCTGATTATAATGTTGTGAAAACAGTGACTACTGAAAAAACAAGTGAAAATCTAGTTGTTCTCTCTCTCATCAGAATAACAAACTTAGTCGGTCAGAATACTGCGATATTTGTGGTATCTTTTCATGTATAAAGGTCAAAGTGATTACAATAGTTGCAGAGGATCAATTCTTGTATTGTGACCTGTATAATTTGAATAATTAGTTGGTATCAGAAAGGCATATAGGCATTTTATTTTGCATTTGTTTTATTGGACAGTTGTATGCAATACTACTTTATAACTCATATGCAAGAAAAATATTGTTCAATATATTGTGATAAAGGTGTAAATAGCTTTATAGCACCCTACATTGAACTATTAAAGCATACTAAGGATCTCATGTAGCTAGAAGCATATCATATAATATCACTGTGAGTTTATTTCACACACGACTCAAGAAAACCTACACGAGACTCGTACACTTTAACTACATGGGATCCTACAAAATTATGTCTACAAACCCTACAATATGAACTTCATTATGCTCTGTGCACTCCGTTTATTTTAATTAACGAAGAATAATTAGCTACCGGTATGTAAAAGTCATAAAGAATAAAATAATATATAACAACATATTTTATAGTAATCCCAGTATGAAATGTTATATAAAATATCAAATTTCTTTTAATTCAAGGGATTACTGCAGTTCTTACCGCTTCAAGAAATAATATTCTTCGTATCCAGAGTGATGGGATTTTAATCATCTAACACCATTTACTTTGAAAAGTGCAACTTTGAAAGGTTTTCCAGGGTTGTAGACATTGTATAATATTGTGCCAAACAGTTATAGAAACGGTTCAGAAAGCCAACAAGAAGAAAAACAGTGAGTAAGTGAAATAAAGGAGAGCCTTCTTTTTGCAATGCATAGGGAACACTGAGTATGCATATTCTGTTTACTAACAATTCCTATCTAAAATTTTCTTGGGGGACATTGAAACTTTAGTCACCATTCTAACTATTATACTGTATATAATTCTATGTTTGTTCACTTTAGCATCCCCTGTGGATTTTACAAACTATATAAAAAAAAAAATACCACAACACATTGTCAAAGAGAGCAAATTGCAAACATTATCTTCAGGTAAGGAGAGGTTTAGAAATCACAAAAATATTGATTCGCATTGATATTTCTTTTAACAACAATTTTATCGGATTCTCTACAATATTTACAATAGAAACCATATATATATACCATAGCAAAGATGTTTTTAAAAGACAGCAATTTAATAAACATTTTTAACCTATTCTGAGGGAAAGATTATGCCCATTAAGCTAATTACAATTTATATTGTGTACTGAAATCGATGCATCATAAAATGCATTATAAACCCATATATAAAACTAAATTATCTATCATTTAGCTGTCACCGAACTGTGGATTTCAGTTATCATTCATGATTTTGTTTTGACACGTTAGTATTATTTTAAAAAATACCGCTATGTTGAAAAAACCTGACTCTACCACAAACCATTTTTAGTAAATGATTTCGATTAATTTTATGAACCTTATGTATTCAAATATTTTAATTAAGTTATAACAGAATGTCCAGATCAATCACATCTTTCACAGTGAACAGTAAGCTTACAGCAGTGAATTAAATTCCAAACTTAAAAATTTACATAGAGAAATAAAGCTTCAAATGTGAAAGTATGCTTCAAATTACTTTCAGAAGATATTTTTCTTATAGTAGAATATTATTCATTCTTGGATACACTCTTTTAATACTCACTGATTAAAGTAATAACTGCTTCTCTGTGTTAATAATAGGGTAAATTATCTGGCTAACTAGTTTTGACGTGGTTTGGGTTATTCTTCGAAGCCTATTGAAGATAGCATTGGAACTAACTAGGCTTCGGAGAATGACGCAAACCACATCGAAATTAGTAAGCCAGGTAATTTACCATAATATTAACACAGTAAAGCAGTTATTACTTTAATAAGTAAAATATTAACTTCATAAACTTTTGACCGTCATTAAACTGATGATATTTACTGATATATAGTAAATTATATCATAAGTAATTTTTGTTGTTCTCCATTGTCGAATTTTAAATACATATTTTTTAATTGTTTGAAGATTTAAAATTTACAACAAGGTCACAGCCATATTTAATAATTTCGAAGTACTGTTCTTAAAACAGAAAAATAAAATAATTTTCGTACATAAGTGCTTCTTTAGGAAATCATGTTTTGTATCTGTATTCAATTTCAATCATAACCATCCATTATTTAGATTGTAAATTATGAAATAATTAAAAATAGTACCATTACAAGGAAAATATAATAATTAACAAGTGAACAATCAAATATATTAATTTTTCTGCAATTTATGTAAAGATTTCGTATAATAGAAGTTTATGATTGAAATTTTTGTGATATGTCATTTTAATTACGTCTATGAAAAACATTTTTAGGCATAAAAATTAAGATTTCAAATAACATACTAACTGCAATATAATCCAATACGACTTAAAAAAATCATCGTCACAGCCATCAGGATCACAATTTCTAATTCTTGTGGTGAGCGATAAATGATATTAGTTTTCCATCAATTTTGTAAAACTATTTCAGTACCCAACATATAAACTGCAAAAAGCTTCACTAGCATACTTCATGAATGCTGCATCACTGCATTAAAATACTGTAATTCACATTTTTAAGCCAGCAAAACTGTTAGAAAAATAATTTATAGAGAGAAATGCTGAGGAGGAAAAATCATATGTAACATTCACTCAATATATTTATATTTATATATTTATATATGTATATATATTTTTGGTTCACTGTTTTACGAGACCAAGATGGCAGACAGGGGTTGGATATCTGTGCTTGCAATATCTGTTTGTCCATCAGTCGATCAGTTCTACAAATTTGAAAAATGCATAGCCGTAGATTTGATGTGGTTGTTCTGCTTCAGTTTTTTTGTTATTTTTTTTTGTTTTGTTTTTGCATGAACAAAGAAAAAACAAAGACAAAAGAATTATTGTACATGACATATACACAATATTAATAGTAACACGCATCACACACCAAAAACATATCACACGACTCTACATTAACGATATAACCAACAATTTAGGTAGGTCTCATTTCTTCTATGCATATCCCTGGCGGATTAAAACTAAAATAAAATAAAAAAGAAATAGGAACAATGTTCATTTTTAATCTCTTACATTAAAGCATCAGATGCCTTTTATTAATTATAATTTCTGACACATTTGTTGGGATAGAAATTCACAGAAATATATCTTGGCATAGAGTAAAAGAGAAAAAATACAATAGCTGTTTCAGCTACACTTTGAACTCTAACCAGTGTTTTCTTTACTTTGTGCCATGTAAGCTGCTGATTAAAATAAAATATACGTAATAATCCTATGTCAAAAATAAATTATATAGGACAACGTTAACCCTTCAATATTTTGAATAAATTTAGTTCTTGAATTTAATTGCGAGATATTGAATCTAAAAATTCTTCACTTGGAACTATTCCCTTGAAAAAAGTTGTCGTATTTTGCGTTATTTTGTGAATTATTGAAATTTTTTTGTACGTGAATAATCGAAAAGAGGACATAAGTTTCATTATCATTACTCATTTATCATCGAATGTTCCATTTTAACACTATCTTGGATAGCAACGTCACTCTCTATGTATCATTTATATTCGTTTCCTGATATTTTCAAGAAAACACTATATTTTATGAGTGCATTTTATAACGTATATTATGGTAAGTGATGAAATGTAATACTGTAGGCACTTGATGATATAAATAAGAAAATAGATAAATGTCAAAATATTCTTATATCGGTATGATAATAAAAATCAGTTACTCAGCTTCAATCCTCCTACGTAAGTACAACAGGATTAACATCCCATTACAAGCATACTGATAAGGTTTTGCAAGAATTTCCTTCAAAAGCCCATGGAAACTAAACAGTTTCACTTCAAAAGTTTACACATTCCCATATATTTTATTATGCAGATCATTTTTAATAGATTAAATTTTTTTTTAGAAAAGGGAAAGGATAATTCAAGATTTTTTTTTTTTTTTTTTTTTACTTAAAAGCAACTTCTTTTGTTTCGGTGGTACATTACAACTAGAAATTCTTGTTAATGTTTTATGCTAGAGAGGAAAATATTTTCCCTGTAGTTTTGTACTGTAGACTTACAGAACAGCTGTAGAATGTCTTTTAATTAATATTCCCGAATAAGATGTCAGTGAGGAGCACTAAATTCTCCTGAACTTTCACGAAATTAAATTTATAACTGTGCATCTTGTGACTAGCCATAATAAATTGTGTTATAGATGTATTGAATTTATTGTTGTTTCTTCATTAATGAAAATGTTCTATCAATTACAATGACAAATAAGAATACCTATATATTATCTTGAAAGAAATTATGTTGATTTAGAAATAATACGATGACTTACAGTGATTTGTGAATTAACTGTATATAGTAAAATTTTGAGGATTGATGTGGGTTTTACAAATTCGAAGTATGGATCAACTATTTTAGTAAGTATTCATACAAACTGAATCTTCATCGAATTGTAACAACATGTCTTTGTGAAATCCTCCAGAATTTGAAGAATGTAACATATTATCCAGAGTGGAGATCAGACCCAGTACCTTGCTGTTTAAGGTAGATAACCTACCAGAGAGATTCAGGGTGGTCACTATCCTGGACGATAAGTTTCACTCTCTGCTCTTCTAACTGAAGAACTTTATCAGCTGAAAATTCGGAACTATTACATGTCCCTCTTCTATGCTGCCTTGAAAACTAAGATATTAAAGTTTCATTTTACATCTGTGTAGACTACTGACAAAACAGCATCTGTTGTTTATTATGATGTGACCTGTGGAAGTGACTGACCTGTGATTATCTTTCCACACTTGTGTTGTCAGTTGTAAGATACCAACGAAGACTCTCTGTATCCAGTTTTATGAGCTCTCTTAAATTTCAGTGTCCAAGTGCAATCTATAAAATTATGGTAATTATTGACTATAGAGGTAGTAGGATAATAGGAGTGGAATTTTTTGTATTGTGAAATAACAATCTCTCCAATCAATAGACACCTCATGGTAGAGAATATGTGCATAGAAACATCAAAATAATAAGTTATAAAATAGGTTGAGAGAACTTATTTATAAATCTCAAAAACAGAAAGGCTGATCAAAAATAATTTCGTATAATTACATGATTTATGTAAAGCATATAACGCGCGTTTCAGTGTCTTTATCTTTAAAGAAAAGTCTGTGATTTCCGTCATCTGTTAAAAAAAATAACAGCAAGCAATTTCCATTCTAAGCAATAAAATTCTGTACATTTCATAACAAGTTTATACGACTTTAATGACTCTAATTAATAAGTAAGGTATTCAGAGAGTGCTAGATGGCATTCTACTTACTGTCAATTGTAGATTACGGTATATTATATGCTATGAAATGTAGAATCATAAAAATATAACAACTTGGAATTTTGAAAATCAGGATTGGAAAGGATGTATAATTTTATTATATTTTTTATGGAGGAATTTTATGAAATTTAAAGGTTGATATTGATGTTAGAAAATAGTGGACAGATTTAAGAATGCCATATCTTCATCGCTTCTTCTATCCCAACACATTTTCTGACATTTATGTGCCAAATCTGCAAAACATTTCTTCACAAGGATACTTTCTGGTGTATGAAGCCACAGAAAAATGAAAGAAAAGAAATGAATGAAACAACATTACGTGTATTTTTTTTTACTTTTCATTAAAAAATCAAAGTTTTGTAAAATAATCACAACATCAATTATATATAAAAAAATAATTTATACCGCCAGGGTCTGTATTCTTACGCAACAATATCTACAATTACACATTTTACTCTTAAGTCAATGTAAAGAGAAATATGATGCCTACGGTGTATTTTTGTGTGGTGGAGACCCTGCTTTTACCCTTGTTAATAATAGAGATTTGTATTATTAAGCATATTTTGTTTATTTAAATAGTTAATATCCAGTAACGTCCCGCGTCCTGTCTCTCTTCAGAGTTCATATTTATGCCTCTCAGACATAGATGCGTTCACCACCGACCGCGATTCGAAGAGGTAACAAAAAATTGTTACACCGAATAAAAAAGTCAGTTGACATATTTCACCACGATTTCATATTTTGTTCATAATATTTATGAATACCATCTGATGGGGCAGGGTACTGAGGCATAGGCTGGGTAAAAGTGCCTAACAGACACAACACTTCATACATGTTTATGGGCTAGGCTAAAAGTTAGTCGGACTTTCGTAAATTCCATTTTCGGTGACCTGCACCAAAACAAATACCTTGAGTAAAATTATTTTAAATATTTCCTATTACATATCTCCTATTATATTATCTAAGTCATCAAAACATATTACCCTATAACATATTGCCAAAAAATTACTTCTATTTTCAAAGACAAGCCTTGCAGTATACGCGACAAATCTCTTTCTCTCTTTTATTTTTGTTCTGTTTCAGACAATAAATAAATTCAATCCGTTTTCCTGAGCTAGCATGAGCCATCTACATTGATCTTTCGAGAAGTCACTAAAACGCCAGAAAATCTTTCGATATTCGGTTACTTTTCATTAATTTCCTGGGATATCTTATAGATTCTAATTCCAGCATTCTCATATTTACTCTTTCGTGTACAAGCTACAGCTTAGAAGATTCTCTGCCTTTCTTCATACATATTTGGCTTTACCCTAGATGTATACCATACTCATACTGCAACCCTATAACCTATTCCACGTAATACTAGTTCTTACACAAAGAAACAACATTTTAAGCATAGAAACATGTATAATTATTTCAACTTACAATGTAGCCCCAAGAGTCTCATTTCCGTTATCATTGCTACCTCAGTAGAGTTAAGAAGAAAGGAAACATCTTTTGGTAAGAAATATCTATTTCAGTTTCTACCATGTCGATTGGCTGCACGGCCTACTTGGATTACTACAGTCTACGATGCTGCATACATTTGTTATATTTGGTATTTGAAGGCCTTGAAAGTACCCGACAAACATAATCGACTACTGATCCCGAACAATATTACACAGAGCCTTCCTATAATTCAAAATATAACTTGCTGGGTCAACACATAGAATGACAAAGCTCTGGGTTCAGTCTTATTGGGGCAAATAGCAATATAGCAATCTTTCAACTGAACTTGAAATAATATACATGTAATATTTACAGAAAAATGAACATTTTTCCATGTACTAATAATTCTAAAATAAAGTTTAAAGTTCAATTTAATGATGTGCTTTGGATACATGTTCAACATGCCAAATTTCACTCCAGAAATTCCTACACATAATATCATAAAACAATATTGTTCTTATTAACATATTTAAATAAATAATTTCCTTTTCTTATAGCTGGTACATTTACAAATCTGATGCCACTTCGAAGAAGTTCTATTGGATAATTAGTACCCTTCGTATTTCCTCAGCATTTTACATCAAAGTAAAAGCTTGTTTCACTTCTTCCAATAGCTAATCTTTTCTGTAATAATGAAACTGAGGTTATGTTTTGAAGAAATAATGGCTTTCCACTTCTTTTCAACGCCCTATTTGGGTGCTGCAACATTCCTCACTGCCGTTCTCGCTCTTCTGCTTTATCTCTGTTCTCCTTCCTGCGTGAGATATGATGATGTGATGTTACAACACACAATGGAATCTCAAAGTGCTTTTTCTTTCCGTTCACTTCTCGATGGTGTTGTTGTACACACTTCCATCCGATGGAATCAATGGCTTCTCAATGTTGATATCTCAGGTGATGATGACCCAATACTTCGTCCATGCCGTGCTGGTGTAGACAATCCTCTTTCCCGCACTTGAAGCCTGTCTCACTGGCGTATTCTCCACCATTGTTGCACCTTCTCGTGCAGTTTCCTACATAGTCCCAGGAACCTCCGTCACATTCCCGCTGCCGAACCCGCGCCTCCAGCCTCTTCTCCTTCTTCTCCCTCACCCTCTCCCTCTTCCAGTGTCACCTGGAACCGGATTCGATCTTGACCTGGAAAATACGATATAACTTCCAGTTTAACAACAAAGTAGGAATTTCTTGTAATTAAAATAGTTTCGTGCAAGCAAAAACTCTCTTTACCTTCTTCATCAATATAGTCTAGTTTATTAGTTTAAAAATATTAGAGAAATTGAACAGATTTCATAATTTCATAACGATCTATACTATTTCATTTTAAACACTTTACTTAATTAAAAATATTTTCTCTAAAATTTAATTCTTCGGCACATATAGGCCTATTATTCACAAAAACAATTAATAAAAACCATAGCCATGTAATCAATGTTTTGAACATTATTATATTGATTTTAATATTACTACAGTAAGACTTCTTTTATACATTTCGCACTCACGCGTTTTCCACACTTAATCGTTTTTTTTTTTTCTTGTGAGATCTCGACAAAATTTCTATAATTTATTTCGGATGTATGTTTTTCCGTTTATTCGTTTCTTTATGCCTATACGATTTATGTTAAATCCCGGGAAAAACGAAACATTATTGATATGTTCTAAATCAATATTCCTCGAAATTAGATTTGCTGTGAAAATGTAAGAAAGCGAAAATACAGTATGTATTCATTGTTAAGATTGATGGAAATTCGAAGCTGCTCAAGTTTACCCTAACAATCTTTATCCTTTAATAACACTGTTACTTCTTAGAAACAGTGAAACGTTTCATAACATAGCATGATATAACTGAGCATATTATGGAACAGTTATTACAAATTTGAGGACGTGGTTTATTCCTTAAGAGAAAGCAGTCCGAAATAACTGAATTTTATGTAAAATATAATCACATGTTATTAGACCTACATATCACTATAGGTACGTTTTTTCTCACTTATATGTTTTTTTTAGACCCTCAGAAAAAACATATATATGAAGTTTTATTGTAATTTATTCTCTTTAAACAATATTAAAGTAAATGTTGGTGCTTTCGAAGGGTGGGCCTAACCTGAATTATGTAATATATTTCTCTACCAAGTTACAAGAAATTAGCCACCAGCGTGGCTCAGTCAGTTAAGGCGCTTGCCTGCCGGTCTGAATTTGCGCTCGGGCGCGGGTTTGATCCCCGCTTGGGCTGATTACCTGGTTGGGTTTTTTCCGAGGTTTTCCCCAACCGTAAGGTGAATGCCAGGTAATCTATGGCGCATCCTCGGCCTCATCTCGCTATCACCAATCTCATCGACGCTAAATAACCTTGTAGTTGATACAGCGTCGTTAAATAACCAACTAAAAAAATACAAGAAAAGTAAATAATCACCTCCTCCCCCTCCTCCGCCTCCACCTCCAGATCTCCCTCTTTCACTTCCACTCTCATCAGTTGTAGTGTCATCTCCTCCATCTTCTTCTGTCTCTATCTGCTCTCTCAGTTCTGTTGGAGGTGGACTCGGAGGAATCATGCCCTGGTACCAGTCTCTGTTTTCTTCCAACGTGTCCAGGATATCCTGAGCATCTGGATGCACCAAATCAGCCCAAGTTTCCCACAGAGGATGAACAATGTAGTCAATGAATCCAACCTACAAGCAAACATAAAAATAAAAATTAACGAAAGTGAAGAACAAAACACCATAATCCCTCATGTGGTAACTAACTTCTCGTAATATTCATAAACTACAGTCAGACTGATTCAATGTTGACAACAAAGCGTTTGTATTCATCAAACTGAATTTTAATGTGCTTTCTTTAAGTTACAAAACTATAAATTCCATGTGCTATTGTACTTTTAATGAAAAGGAAGACAAGATATTGCTATAAATAATTAACCAAGAGAATACTAGCATTATTTCAGTTCAAAAACTGGATTACTGACATTCTCAATGATGTAGAATCATTAGATTCAAAATTACAGGGTTCAAACATGGCCAAAGACAACGTAGCTATTTTAAGTAGGAAGGTCTCATGTCAAATTTACAACCCCTTTCTCGCCCATGTAAAAATTCAACAATGCTAATCATAATCATGATCTTATTACAGTGGGGGCTTAATATTTTTAAGTCTCTTTAGAAAGTCATTCATGTGCACAAGGAAATGTTAACATATCGGTAACAATATCCGCAGTTCAAATTTAACAATTCTCAGCAGTACGTACATTTTTAAGCTTTGAACTGCGTTGAATTCACTTTATCTTATCATGACTATAATGCAAACAAACCTCTTCTATCACATAATGCTTATCGTACATGCTATCTTGCAATTTAAAAGTCATACATCAGAAACGAAGAGGGATTTAATCTCAGTTTCTGAACAGCACACATTAGTGATGCACGGCTACAGGTCACAATAGAGGCTCATTTCCAAACTGACAATGATTAATTTATTTTTAATACTGTTCATTAAAAGTAAAGCTGAAATTATTTTCCTCCTGAAAAGAGTTGATGTGAACTAACCTGTGACTTTTCAATTGTTGCACTGTGTCTATCACACATGGGGCTGATGTCAAGATTCTGCTCCCGTTCACGATCACCCTGTTGAAAGAACTCTTCCATGAGCAGGTCGACCCAGCGACGGTACAATGGAAGAGGTTTGGTGGGATTGCTCAAGTCGGCACAATGAACCAGATTTTCAAGCACCTGCAACAGAAGAATACAGACTTAGCCATACGATTATATACACCACATTTCAATATCGTGTAATATAGTTCTTATTAGTCTCATAACGAATTATCCCCCAGAAAATAACTGTGATGATGACAACAGTAATTTATTGTTTAATGAAACATGAACCCATACGGATAATGAAACATTGCCTTCCATGTGGTATAATCTATGATACCGTATAGGTTCCGAGAAACTAGAGCAGACATGTTCAGCGCAGGCAATTCTAGCCTTTAAACGAGGTGAAACATTGACTGTAGCACCTCGTTTGAAGGCTATAAATGCCCGCGCTGAATATGTCTGAGCTCAAACATCAATTTCCATTCTAGTGAGTCCAAGTAGAATTTCAATCGGAGAAACATTGTTTTTGGGACACGTTTTTGTGGCTTGCTTCCAGTTCTCCTGCCATCATTCCATAATTTATTATTATTATTATTATTAGCATGGTGCATTGTAGATGAATCTTCATGTGTGCACTGTTAGCAGTACGACGGCAAAGTGAACTGCAGAGAAATGCTCTGGCCGAAATATTGGATTAAGTACCCACTATTTGATAAAAAGTGAAGAAAACTAGATTAAATTTCATTGTAAGTTGATAGATAAAAAATGACCAGTACTGTACACAAAATTAATATTAAGATTAATATTTTTATACAATTTAAGAAATAAGTTTGAGCGAAAGACCAATATGAAATAGTCATATACTAATTAGTGTACTTTTAGTACAGAATGGGTACCTATTGATCATTTTCTTTTCTTTTTTTATTATTATTTTATTAATGTGAATGTGGGGGAGACGCTCACCTGTATTCTGTCTGTGTAATTGTCGAGCAGAAGTACACCAGAACCAGCAACCTTCTTAGTCTCGACCATAGTCTTCAGATCAGCAAGAAGGCTCATGTGCTTGGACATGTCGGTAGATAGGACCATGTCGATCACCATTTTCCTGAGAGTCTGTCGCTGTTTCTTGCCCAAGTTTACAAATATATCACATCCTTCATTCTGAAGTAACTTGAATGCTACAGCCAAGTGATGGTTCTCCAGTACTGACTCATCATTGTACATAAGTGCCAGTTCCGAACCTGAAACATTTAAAAGGAACACATTGTAGACAATTCTGATTATACGTGCTCAAGTTCCAACGTGTGTTAAATCTTAATATGATATATTTATCGTTGTAAATCACAGTGTATATATGGGGAAAATGGAATTAAATGAGTATGGAATTAGTTGAATATAAATTTCGGTAGAAATGTATGTAAAATCTAAAATATTCATGATTAATGTAATTACTGTATGGGTACCTCATAAAAATAAGATTTTAACATAATACGAACAATAAAAATTCCTGTAGTGATAAAGTAACGAATAAAATTTGACGACAATAAAAAATAAATTATCTAACCGTCTTTCTCATCTAAATTTCAACAGAATAGCCTAAGTGGCTTAATTCTTGAAGAAAGAGAGGGGGGAAAAAAAAGAGGCGATAGAAAATGATTTAAAAGAGAAAGAGATAAAACTATTAGAGGATATGGAGTATAATAATAATAATAATAATAATAATAATAATAATAATAATAATAATATTATTATTAATAATAATAATAATAATAATAATAATAATAATACAATGATAAATGGAGAAGAAAGAGAAGAGGATATGAAAAAAGAAGACGAAGATGACAAAGGTGATGGTGGTGATGATAATGAGGAGGGAGAAGAAAAAGAAAAAAAATACAATGTGAATTTAGACGTACACGTGTTCGTTATATTCGCTACAGAAACAGGATGGAGGTTTCATGAAACTAATATTATAATGGTTTGAATCTAGAAAATACCTCATTAAAAATCATTTTTCTTTGATCTATTTGGAAAAAAAATACAGCGAAATTATGCACTTCATTTCTGATTTCACAGAATATATTTCCGCAAATAATAATATTATTCTTATGTTCGCAGGAAAAGCTGATGATTTTAGTGGCCAAATGAAGCTTTTTCTGACCTCTCATTTAAAATAAATTGTTTGTCGCGATTTCCTCTCTTGTCATTAGAAGTTTGTAGGTATTACTGAACTTAATTCTGAATATTCTAGTTATTTTGTCTGTTATTTCATACTTACTGGAGTTAATAAGGAACTGATTTGTGAGTCCTGGATGGTCAACATCGTGTATTGTGGCTGCGAACAGGGCTGCTGTAATTTCCAGTGGTGTGAAGACACTCTCGAGAGCCGGGGTGTTGAGGAGGACATGGGTAGATTGGGTGACGTCAGCTGCATGCATACTATTGTGAAATGGATTATCCTTCACGTAATGATCTTCTAGTGTCATCATGAACGTGATGAAAGTCTTTGGTGGGATTAGGAAGGTCTTCAGCAGATCTCGACTCTAGGAAAAACAATGAAACAGTTTTCAATATTTATGAATTTCATTTATTATACAAACTATCTGATATTTGAACAAGAATTTGGCATAAAACCACGAAATATTGTGTGATATTGAAATTTTCTTACCTGGAAGGCAGCATATGCAACTGCTGTCAGAGGGCGGTTGTTTGAGAGCTCTCCTATTCTGAAGATATCAATTCCCCATCTGTCAATCTCTCCTAACATCTGTAAATAATTAAATAAGTATTAGATTTTACAAATTATTCAGGTTCAGTGGCATTTACAAGTAACGTTTACAAATTCTAAAGGTAATTAAAAATTAAGGATTTATTGAATTACAAAAAGTAGTATCTTATAGAAGTGTTAAGAAAATATGAACTGAGTACCGGTAGTGTTAAGATCAATAAAGGATTTCTCTTTATCCATTCTGAATTTAATTTTTAATTTTCCTATCATCTAATGCTGACTCTTTATTGTTTCTCCAGATATTTTGCTTGTGGTTTCTCCGTGCCCCGGACCTATTTGTCCACACACACTCTATAGTTTCTCGTAAATTCACGGTTCGTCCAAGCACTAATTTCTTATAGACTATGGTGCTTTACTCTTTCTGCTATTCTCTTCATATGGCTTTACTACAGGCTTTTCTTCTTCCCCCTTTGCGTTCCCTTTTAGTTTTTTTCTTCATCTAAATTCTCCAAGTCCTCTCAGTGGAATGGCGTACTCTAGAATTATGGAATAAGTGGGAAACAGGCTTGGAACTTACACATTTATTTAATGACTTTCGAGTTCCCTACCAAGGATGCGAAAATACGTGTATCTTTTTGGGTTTTCGTCCTTCTCAACTCCTCCTTTTCAACCCTCTTTGTCTTTGCAGGGTAAATCACTTAATGACGAAGCTATCACGACTCATAACTTACACCAGAGACCCCACAAGATGGAAAAATTGTCTCACCTTGCCCAGGTCTTCCTCGTATGGTGTTTCAACACCATACTTCGGTAGCTTCTCACCGGTGAAGCTATTGGTATGACACAAGGGCTTCTTGACCCCAGATATCTGGGACATAGTAGTCGAGCCATGGCGGGGACGTTCCTTCTTCTTGCTGGCTCGAGGTTCTGTATCCTCTATCCGCAGCGAAGGAAGATCCAACTCCTGTTGTTTGTCTATAACAAACAAGTGCAAATAATTCAATTTGAGTTGTTATTACATTGTGAAATCAAAGTTCAGATAACAATGTCACATGCAGAAGATAAGTGTGAGTTGCAAGGGGGAGAAATGAATAGAACGCACATGTTTAGAATGTAAGTGAAAACAGTATTGCGAAAATTTAAAGACATTGTTATCTCACAGAAAAGAGATGAATATGGAATGACTGCACTCTAAATCAGCACATACTGAATACCCTACAAAATTTAAGGCTACAAAAAACTGGTGAACAATTAATTTTTAAGAAAATTATTTTAGACTTTTCTCGACGTTTCTGAGCTACTAGTATGGAAGATTTCGAAACGCCAGAGAAATTACTTGCACTGTAATTCAAGACTGAAAACCCCAAAACATTTTCCATGCCAAATTAATTTGAAAGTGTGGAATATCATAGATATTTCTTTTTTTTTTTTTCCTCCCTTTTTTTTTTTTCAAGGACCGAGGCTATTTACAGTGGTGGAATAATGGCTTAGTAAAAATGGAGCAATGATGGAATGACGGTGGCAGAGGAAACAGGAGTACTACAATAAAACTGTCGAAAGTCCACCACAATCTGAAAGGATTACCGAGGAACAAACTTTCGAACGTCAATCAGAAATAATCAGCTGGTAGCATGGGTTTTCATTTCGATATTTCTCGATTAGCATAGAACAATCTTAGAGTGAAAGTAACGAACGAACAAGACCCTCGATTCTACACCTACACCGTGCTAAGCAATACATTCTGTATTAACCGTCCTATATAGATTGTCATGTTACCGCAACCATTTCATCATCAAATATGTGATATGATATTCATTTCTAGGTTGAAACGATTTGATTCCTTGTTTTCATTAGGCCTATATAGCGATAGGTAGCCTATATGTTTTCATCTACGTGACGAAGCTGAGGAACCAGAACCCGCGCAATACTGAGAAGAAGAATCTATAAATACATTATTATGAACGAAATCTGCTTGTTCGAGTGCGTGGTAGGTTATTTCTGGCAATAACACCCCTCTCCAAAAATACTCCCAAGTACTCGAAGCAAGCTGAGCGCCAATGCAAAACAATCTTATTATTAGTGCACAGATGTGTACGGCTGTAATTTATGAACTGACAACATATGGAGGAGATTATTAACAGTAGAGTTAATGCACTGTACATTCTTTTCATAAGTTTAGGCTACAGTTCAC
This sequence comes from Periplaneta americana, assembly GCF_040183065.1. Lineage (NCBI taxonomy): Eukaryota > Metazoa > Arthropoda > Insecta > Blattodea > Blattidae > Periplaneta > Periplaneta americana. The sequence goes on along the minus strand of NC_091118.1, from coordinate 123,515,324 downwards.
AGTTTCTATGATAATGGAGACATTGCACTTTTTTCAGCTTTTAACTAATAGAGATATGCAATAAGGTCGTAGAACAAAAGTAGTTATAATGGGCCAAGTAGCCAATATTACAGAATAGTTGTCTAGGTTTAATTATCATTCGTATGTCGTATTTCATACGAAATGTCCAATATTCATTAATTAAAATTATAATTTTCTACAATTATTGGGTATAATGAGACATACAATAATAAAAAGAAAGAAACTGTACTAATATTTTATAAAATAATTGCTGTTCTGATGTTACTGCACCCTAACTGCAAACTAATTTGATTAAAACTAAGAATGAACGTAGGCCTATAGTTCAATAGTTCGCTAGTTCGCTCGTGGAATGAGCACATATTTTGTTCCGAATTGCAAGTAAGAAGTTTAATTGAAATGTTAGATATTTAAGGACGGGAATGCTATAATGATGTATTAAGTTGAATAACGCTGTATCCTATTGCATGAACAGAAAATTCATCGACATATTTTGTGTGTGTGTGTGTGTGTGTGTGTGTGTGTGTGTAGTTCCATAGTATAAATTGATGACAGAATAGGAAAGTGTTGACCTCTCCCATTAGGAAATACAACATTATAAAGACTGAATAGGCTAAGATGATGGTGACGATGGCGAATCAATGTCATTTTATCATTTCCATCATCGTTCACGAATGTTCCTGGGCTCCATCTGGAATGATTACCGAATAATTGAAACTATAAAACAAACAATAATTTTATTATAATCCTGTTAGGTGATCCCAGAAAAAAATGATACCGGTACTATTTATCTTTAAATGAAAAAGCGTCCAATATGTAGGCCTACTATACAATAACTATAATCTGCATAACCGCAATCATTATTCGTAGTTATCAATGAATATAGTTCACTTCTTTTCCTAATAAAACTTGTGGCATATATTGGTTTGAAATCTCGTTGGCTCTCGTCTAGAGGGCTGGACTTCACTGTGCGTGCCAGAAAGTAATTTGTTGCCAGAAAACTAAACTGTAAACAAAAAAATATATAACATCTGTGACGTCAGTCAGCTGTGTGGCATGTTTGCGTGGTGAGTCTCTAATAATAATAATCCGGTAAATGCACTGTTCGTAATGTGACGTCAGAAATAATATGGTCTGATGACAGAATTATCTTATCAAGTATCGGGACACTTCAAGTAATTAGTTTTCTATTGTTTTCTTCTCAATCTTAGTATCTTGTCATTCGTATTTTAGGCATTTTTTTTATGGTTTATGAATATGACCTCATTAATATATTGATAAGTTAATGACGGAATTGTTCAGTGCATGAAGTAATTGAATAAATGGCCTTATTAAGTTCATGCTCTGTATTGTTTTGAAAGAAACATAGACATGTGGAAAACTTCAACTGACTTTAGAAGTTTTATCCCTACATATAAAACTGTGACGTGAGTTATACAAGAATATTAAAAAAGACAGAAGTTCTAGGTCTAATAATTATAATTATATGGAAAGGAAAATATTACTAGAGAGTTCAATAGCCTCCTTGGCTAAAAAATTGCAAGCAATTATGTAAAGCTGATATCAAGGATTTAGAGATAAATTCATAGGCTTTCCATTTGACATGAAATTACCGGTATCCGTTGAACTATGATCTTATTGATCTATTTTAAAGCTTTGTGTTTTTAATTATATTTCCAGAATGTACATTAATTTTTACAATATTATTGTATCAAATGATTATTTCAAAAGTTAGTCAAATTCAACTCTAAACTAATCGAAAAGGAACATATTATACATTTATTTTAAGGATATGTTTAAACACATTCCCTCGCATGACTCATAGACCTTATTTATTATTTAACTTCAATTTTTAATCATGTGAGATTTTTAGAGATAAAATTACAATTTAGCTATAAAAACAATCGTGAAATACGAATGGCAAAGAATATTGAAGTCATAGGAAGAAACCCGTCTAAAGTAGTTTTATCCATCGCAGATCTGCAGACTAACCCGATTCTTTTGAAAAGAAGTGATTTACTGACAACCCAAAATTATTGGCTGTCGTTCAATTCGTTACCAAGTGACAGTAAGTTACGTCAATGAGAAAAATATATTTTGCAAAAGAACAAACAAGACATTAAGGCAAACAGATTGACAAGAGCTTATTCAGTGCAGATTATAAAAATTACCATCTGGCCAACAAAGTCAATCCCATCTAATCTTCCTTATCTTTCAAAATGGAAAAGTGTTTTTATAGTCATTGACACGTGTTTCAAATATGCCTAAATATGAAAATCCATATAAAGAAGTCTAATATAAATAATTGGTTAAATGGCGATCTTACTCGTGTTAATTATGTAAGATCGCCATTTAATCATTATATATATTCAAGTGTTAAAAGTAGTGTACGAAAGATTCAACATGAAGTCTCATATTCTTAATATTTTTTTCTTTCGCGGCTCTTGATATAGCGTACGCGCTGTCTATCCAAGGGGTCCGTGGTTCGATTCCCGACGTAGATAAAGATCTCTTTTAAAAGAGCCTGTATATTGGCGAAATTTATTAATTTAACTCTATTTAATTTCTTAGTCTGCGAGACATAATAAATAGGCAACTTAATGTAATACATGCTTATTAATGAGTCATGAAATTCATAAGGCATATTCGAATTTTTCGACAAGTCACTGGATCTTGCGGAGCAGATATGCTTTTACGCCTACAATTTGAATATAAACGGTCCAGGCATATTTATAGTCAGTGAAAAGCATCAAATTATTCGAAGGAGCAACGACTTCTGTAAACAGTTCAGATCTGAGTTCAGAGGTAGTTTCCGAACTATGATGGAATGGCGTGCCAGAAGAAATCATTACAGTCTATATGAATAACTTCAATGTCTCGATTCTGATTAATAAATGTAATAAAGTAGTCCATATATAAAGATTAAAAAGTAATTTGAGAGGACTCGAAGACATAGGGTCTACTGTTGGATATTATCATAACATTATACCGTTGTTGTTGTTTTTTTTTTGTCGGAAACTATAGTAACGAGATGCGTGAACTACAGTTCAATGCAATGTTGCAGGTGGAATTCACAGAGCTCTCTTCTTCCATACTTTGTTACACGTGAACTGGTATCGAGATAAAAACATTCAATGTACGTTTGTGCGTATTGACTTTGAGCCTTTACACAGTTGGTGTAATTTATCTGAACTTGCACAAAGTTCAGGTGATAGTGAGAGCTCTAATTGGTTGTACTGCAGACGTTGACAATTAATTTTTTTTGCTGTTATTTCTGATATGTAAATACATCGAATTGATGGGAACTGTCTTCAAACTTTAACTAAGCAATTAATTAATGAAATAATCGGTGTCTTAATAATTGACTAACAGGCTAACTTGCCGAAGAGTCAGATTTATAACGATTTCCGAATGACAGTTTTAAATCGAAATGGAATGTTATATTAGAAAGTATTTTTATTTTACTTGTATCAACTACTGCTTAGGTTATTTAGCTTCCATGGAATTCGTGATAGCGAGACATTTGACGAGATGAGGCCGAGGATTCGCCATAGATTACCTGACATTCACCTTACGGTTGGGAAAAATCTCGGAAAAAAAAAACCCAACCAGGTAATCAGCCCAAGCGGGAATCGAACTCGCGGCCGAGCGTAACTCAGGATCAGCAGGCAAACGCACTATCGCCCGAGCTATACCGTTGGTTAGAAAGTATTTTATGACATATTCAGAGCTAGTGTATCCTTTCTAAATTTTTGAAATTAAACAAGTCTGATTATATTCTTTCTTCAAGTAGAAATTCGAATAATCATATAAAATAAATAAAGAACTATTGGAGTACAATTTGGTGGAAATTTATTCCCTAATTGATCAGTCCCTTATAGTGTATGTCTGCAGCCCACATAAACTACAACATTGCGCTTATGATAAAAGACTTACCGAGGAAAGTAGAACAAATGTACTCGGAGATTTGATTTCCAGATTTGCTGGACTCTGAGAAGTGACTTAGTTCCTTGTTCAACATCCGCTTGAACTGTAACAATAAGAGAGAGAAAATGTCAATGAAAAAAGCACAATTTAACATGAAACATTAATATATTCACGCCTAATTCTTTCTGATTTCGTGTGGCAATAAAATTACAAAAGTATATCGGTGGATAGAATTTGGTGTTTAACGAAATTTTTATTTATAATAGCCTATAGCCTAACATTCGGCTACAAATCCAGTGGACCCGTGTTTGGTTCACGCAGGTAAGTGGAGGTGTATTTCCACTATTATTATTATTATTATTATTATTATTATTATGCGCTGTAAATAGATTAAATGATTAAATGGAGCTACGTATAAGAACAATTTACAAAAAATAGTTTTGATTAAGCTAAAGTCATAATACCTTGGGGGGGGGGGCATTTACCGGTCTATATTTGTTATTACAATTTTATAAAATAGTGGCAGAATTTTATTGTCGGTAATAAAAATAGTACGAAAAGCTATGGGAAGTATTGAGTTGTTTAATCAATGAAAATATTTAGCAACTCTAGGCTGCTGTGTAAAGGAGATCATTATAATTTTGTTTCTTATGTTGCTGTTAATTTCTATGTTGTCATTTATCGAATTTACGAAATGATTAATCCTTTAACATACAATGAGATAACTACATTGTTTATAAGTTATATATTATTATTATAAAATACAGACACAGAAAATTAACTGAAAATTGATTGCTATATTTGTTTCTTAAACATTTGTTTTATAAGGTAAGTAATACGAAGTTTGAAATAGCTACTGTATCAAGTTTGAGCCGTCAAAGACAGAAATGAATGAATATAGCTTCTATACAATACAAACTAATACATTATTCGCTTCATTCTGTTATTATCCTTGCTAAAAGTGACGTGAAAAGCACAAGCTTCATAAAAGTGTTCGGTTTGTATTTGTACCAGAATTTGGTTGTTTTTAAGACTGTGAAGAGGTCAGTCAACTGATAATTTCTGACCATTTATTCTTCGCAATCTTTATGATTAGACTAAAATTCCCAAATAGATGAACTACTATAACAATGAATACAGTTCAGATTATAATGGATGCCACACAAGATTAAAATTATACATTGCTTTGGTCACACTATTAGATCCCGCAAGAAATTACATTTCGTTGCGATTGTCAGGAAACAAATGAAATAAAAAAAAATATCTTAAATTTACATAAACAAACCTGGAACACAGCAATGCCAATAAGTACAGCCAGATCCATTATGATGCTTAACCAGGAGATTCCATCGAGGAAGAATGACATATTATCCGTCCTTTGCTCTTGATTGAGACCCATGTTGACGATTTTCGCACACACGCAAAATATCAACACAGCGTACAAGATCTGTTTCTTGAGTAACAAAAGTGGAATGTAATGTTCGAGAATGTCACGAAGTGGAATGTATAAGTACACCTTCACCACTGTTAAGAGTGAAGACAACCAAGAGAAAGCCTGTAGCCGTATCGTGAGATGTTACGCTTTATATAAGATCCACGCTTATCTCTGAAGGCGTCAGGGCAGACACACCTCTTCAATCTGTGGTGTGCAGAGAAACTGAGTCACAGAGTGCGCTTCGACTGCTTTTTATGACGTGCAACACTTTATTAAGGTATACACTGTCGCGGACACCTACTCAGAAGACTTCATTTGCTTTGAACTTGTTTCCTTTCTTGTAAAACAGCGTGACGCCATATAGAATTCCCAGCCGATGATTGGCTAACGAGTTAGGGCCTCGACGACTGTACGATTAGAGCCGATCGAGACGAAAACAAGAGCTGAGGTGGCGCGTGCCAAAAACCGAGCGTAGATGCTACTGAAACGGGGATGCGCTGTCAAAATATACCAGCGCAAAATACGTCCCACGGCTCGTTAAGTGGAACACACAGAAGGAAATTTATTGGTGATTTTCTCAGAATATGGCTCCAAGTTAGAATTCTACTGTAAGGAATGTCTAACCAAATTATCCAATGGTAAATATCTGCGAACGTTCGCTCGCAAGCGAAAGAAATCCAGGATTCATGGAACGCAATATTAGGGAGAATGGATGCCTCACTTCCTGTCCTCTATCCTGTAGCACAAAAGAAGAAAGAGGCGATAAATGAAGATTTTAAACAACCCTCAGACTCTGAAGAGAATACATCTACAGCAAGAATAACTGGCAGCATGCCTTCGTGCAAGTAACGAAGACCGTCAGGGTCCGGGCCTCTATTATTGGCCTTTCTAACACTGAACTCTACGACGAACGGTATTTCTTCTTGACAACAGAGTTCGATCTCCATAAAGTTTCAATGACAACAAAAATTGACCATAGATGTTTCCCAAAGTAGAACGAGAAACCCTGAGGCAGATGATGGAAAGAATGCCACTGAAGACGTTTCCAGAGTTGACAACAATGCACGAGTTTCAAGCCAATTGTTGTTATAGGATTTAGCTTCGGTATAGCAGGACGACGAACAACTACAGCAATACGTTTTTCTTCTGGCAGAAACGAGCTGGTTACTGGAGAATGATTTGGTGAATCGCTTTGAAAATACCGTTGCAGGAAATCCTGAATACCACGTAACCATTTTGTGATTTTATTCAGTTTTGACAAATTACGTCCCCCTCTGCTTTTTTATTTTGTCGCAGAGAAATTTTTTTTTTTTTTTTCACACGTTTGTATAATTGTTCTGTTAATCTGACGAGTTTACTGAACAGTTTAGTACCGGTAGCGTGTTAAAGACAAAATAATAAAAAAGCTTGATTCAAGTTTATTTTCGCTCTTTTGAAAGCGTACACTACACTATGAGACACTGGTAAGGCACTCTCTTCCTCAAGTAGACAATCTACTTTGCGCACTGTTCTCAACAAACACCATTGTTCTTCAGTCGTACAAAAAATATGTATAGTAATTATTCAGAGAGCCGATGCTCCAATGTTACGAACAGTCGTTCATTTTCACGCCATATTTATTACTAATTAAGCGGAAAATATGCAGTTTAAATAAAAATTTACCAAACATAAAATATCATTTTACTATTATGAAAACAAAATAAAAAGCGTAACAAGCAATTTGTGCAGATTTCACACTCGACACGAAAAGGGGGCTGCTACGAATCAAGATGGCGTAGTCACACGGTATTAGAGATGTATCGAGTAGAGAGACAGTTGAACAACTATGATGACCGCCTGGATCTCTGCTTGCTTTATATCTATGACCGCAGACCCGAGCCCTTGATCTCCCATGTGTAGAGGTTAACCTCTGCTAATCACATTCGCAGATGGATAACATAAAAAATATGGCTACGTACAGTCATCTCAAATCAAACATGTCTCGTAGCCGGCATTGGCTATCAACTGTTTATGACGCTTACAAAATAAGTCAACTCCGCCTCACTCCAGTTTCATTGGAGGGCACTGAAATAATATGGTACACCGCGTACCCATGATAATTCCTTCCACGTCACGTGAGTGTGTTTATTTTTTATAATTTTATTCAACTCGTCTCTTGATTGAAACATCAACAATATTTTCGCCCTATATGGTCAGTTATGAAAAATAGCACAACACAGTAATCAAAACTAATTAGATCTCAAACCTGTTCAGATTAGTAAATTTAATGTTCAGCTTATTCGAAATTCTATTTTCCGAGTCATTACTATTCCCTAAGTATAGCCTACCGCAAATTATTTATTTTTATTATATTTTAATATCGTGTAGCGGGCCTAATTATTATTAAACAGTGTTGTGACTAATTTTAATATATTTTCTTCAAGACAATTTGCAAAAATTTCTATCCGAACTTCATGGAATGTTTAAACTAGTAAATATTATTAAAATGAAGAATGATAGCAATTTGGCAAGGTGTTTTCTTTTCATCCGTTCGGGTTTATCGAAATTTCACGATTGCTGGGATTCGAATTGACGAGGTTCTACTGTTTTCAATTTAAAACATAGAAATCTACGAAGTTCGTTCAGAAAATAAAAAAAATTATCGTTTGCAACTAATAATGCACTGCTTTTTTTTTCGAAAAGCCTTTAAAAGCAACTATTTATATATTTAGAAGTTAATTATGTAAGATTTACATTGGCTACAATTCCAAGCCATTACGAGATATTTTCATGCGATGTTCTTAATGTGCACATTGATAAGTTTTTACACATAAAGCAGCTCTTAAAACAAAACTGAAGTTACTTTTTATATAGGCCTAAAATACTGTTTTAATTTGATTATGAATTCTAAATTCTGGGTACTGTCATTGAAATTATCACCACATATATTAAAATAGTGACAATAATAACAGCTGACCTAGGTTACCAAAGCAATAATAATAATAATAATAATAATAATAATAATAATAATAATAATAATAATAATAATAATAATAATAATAATAATTGACGAGAGGAACAAAGGCTAAGGGTGTTGAGAATAAAGTGCTTAGGAAAATATTTGGGGCTAAGCGGGATGAAGTTGCAGGAGAATGGAGAAAGTTACACAACGCAGAACCGTACGAATTGTATTCTTCACCTGACATAATTAGGGACATTAAATCCAGGCATTTAAGATGGGCAGAGCATGTAGCACGTATGGGCGAATGCAGCAATGCATATAGTGTTAGTTGGGAGGGTGGAGGGAAAAAGAACTTTGAAGAGGCCGAGATGTAGATGGGAGGATAATATTAAAATGGATTTGAGTGAGGTGGGATATGATAGGGACTAGATTAATCTTGTTCAGGATAGGGACCGATGGCGGGCTTATGTGAGGGCGGCAATGAATCTCCGAGTTCTCTAAAAGCAATTTGTAATAAGTTTCGGGTTGTTGAATTGCCATAATTTATATCTTTAGGGGTCGTTGTCCTTGTTCTCACTTTCTGTGTATTGAAAATATTAGATATTTACTAGTAGTAGGGCTCTCGTTCCATGTTGCTAGCATGACGAAAGGCTACTTCTTTGCGGTGACAAAAACAAGACAAGAGATGCACATTAAACCCAAATGGAGGGAAACTATTTTCCACTTCCCTGCTAGAATCGATAGTAGGTTCATTGCATTTGTTGCTACACTGACATGACCATGAGAAATGGATAAACACTTTCTTTCTCTGTCATGTTTTACCTCGCCTTTTCTACCGACTTACAATCTAATGTAGTGTGGGGTGGGGGGAATCATTTGACTAATACTAGAAAGACATTAGATTGCGGGCTTTTCTGGTAGCGTGGTTAGCACGGCACAGCGCCACCAAGATAACACAAAACAGCATGTGACAAGAGACAAACACCCAGTTCAATGGACGGAAGATAAATATCTTCCATTGCCCATGCCCGGAATGGAATGGACCGCTTGGTTGGGAAGCTACAGCGACAGAGCCAAGGCAGTGGCCATACAGACGTAAGTATGAACACAGTGGAAATGTGTTTTGAGGGAATTTCAACATAAGTTATCTATGTTTTTTATATAAATCTAGAGAATCTTTTGTTTATAGTTAGATATTTGTCCACACTGTAGTACGAGGAAAATAAGTAGTCTAAATAATCCGTATCCATTAAGGGATTAGGTACAGCTTACAGGAGTAAAATTTTGGAAATATTCAACATTTTTGTCCTCCATTACTGTATCTTGTACAATAATGAAAATTTGTATGTGTAAAACACTGTCCTTCTGCTAGGCCTATATGAAAAAAAATATTTTTACGATTTAAAAAAATTATTTACATTTTTTTTTTTTTTTTTCAAAATTCAGTTTACTGTGCAATGATGAAGCTTTTCCCACATAACTCAAAAACTATCCAACATTCTGTGATGAAATTTTTTGTGTGTATTTATGCATGTCATATTTACAATATGATGCAAGATCACTTCTCTATATTTGATAGATTGTCTGATAAAAAATAAATTCATTTTTAAAAAATGGTCAAATGTCATTATTTTCTATTACGCAAAAAAAAAAATATTTATTAAGGGATGTAGTTGAAAGAGCATGATATTGTAAACATGAATTTTAGCAATAAAATAAAAGAGAGAAAACATGAAAAAGTTAACAAGATTTTGAGTTACGAGGAAAATGCTACATAACGTATGTTTAGCGGTAACCTGAACTAAATTGTAGGTATTATCTATATGAGTTTCAATTTTATGCATATTTTAAAAATTGAAATTTATTCTTCGATTTCTGACTATTTTGAAATCATGCGAGTTATAATGAATTATTTTGGAGAAAAAAATTGATTCGATTTGAAACATATTGTCGGTTTGCACTATTTTTTAAAATCAAAACGTAAAGTAAAGGGCTCTTTCTAAAATCCTTAGACTATTTATACTTTTGGACCACATGGCTTGTAAATTTTGAAAGAAATACAATCGTTAAATAGCTGAAGAAAAAGTAGCTTCTGCAGGTAGAAAGACAGACAAAAAATAAGAACTGAAGCATGTACTATTTAACTTCATCCTCAAATCTTCACGAAACCTCTCTTTGAAAATAGTCAAAGTGTTGAATATCTAGTACATATTTATTGAACAACGGATTGCACTACTAACCATTTTTAATAGGCCTAACCAATGTTACCTCTGCGCCTTATTGCGCACAAAACTCACAAAATGTAAATACGGTAATTATTAAAAGAATGGTTCTGTGACTAGGCCTACTCGATTTGACACACTGCAATTTTATGACGCAAGGTGATTGGAATTAAGATGCCAGCGAAACAGGGAAGTACTCTTATCTAATTTCTGCTTAACTGCAGTGAGACATAAAGTAAACGATAAAGGAATATTATCTTTTATACACCTACAACAAACATGATTTCAGTTACAATCAATGTTTTTTTCGCATTATGCGAAGAATACAATCAGATTTAGAAGAAAACAATTAGATACCGGTTGCAATATGGCACGTCTGATGTCGATTGTCTTTCTATATTCAGATATTTAGACACAATTTTCTCCTCTTTCATAATCAAGTTGCTTATCAATAAACAGAAACATGTAGTCTACGTAAACATCTGCGTTATGTAATATAATTGTATGTAACAAAATTTTGATTTCATAATATTAATCATTGCAACCGTCATCATCATTAAAATAGGGTTCAGATTTCTGTGACATAAAAGTTACAAATGATATTAATACCGTACTATCTCATTGGCTATGTGCATTTATGTAGGTAAGATATACATGCATGGTTCAAAATGTTTTGGAATCAATGAGTTTTTGCTTAAAGCTGCTTGTACATGATACTATTTTTCTTCCAATTCAATACTTTACAAAGAAAACTTGTCAAAGATTGAACAATATTGAAAAAGATTAGTAAAAAACTGTTTCATATTGATAAAGATTTGGCAAGATTATAAAACATGTGCTTGAAGTTCATTGTAATCTATGTAGATCTATCTAGTACAATCATTAATACAATATGGTATAATAAATTGGGGTGGAGTAGCATTATCTGTACTTAATCCATTAATTTTATTACACAGAAGATAAATAAAAATTTGTCTAACCAAAAATATGGATTACCCAACAAATTTATTTACAGGCTACAGATTTTAAAGTATTGACTATTGCAGAAATTTATAAATATAATTTACTAACTTACTACCACAGAAATCAATTAAATATAAATCTAATCGACATGAATTTCGTACTCGAAGACAAAAGTCTACTTTTCCATTAATTGAGCCTAAATGTCATAAAAGTGCAGCTCTTAAACATGGTGCTAGTTTCGGCCCAAGACTTTATAATAAAATTACAAACGATTTTACGAATTTGAAATATTTTAAAATTGAAGCTTTTAAAAAAGAAATTTATATAATTATTCATGACATATATAATATTAACAAATGTGTGAATTTTTTTACCTTTTATTTCTGTCAACTATATTCATGTTTTTATTGAATATCTTCTGTCTAATTGTCAATTTATATTAAATGTGTTTTTTTCTCACTTTTTCTCTCTTTTTTTTTGTGTTATTTATTGGCTTGGATTAAGTTACTTACTGTATTTAGTAAACTGTCTTTGTAAATTTTATGTTATATTATTGGCTAAGACCACACCGTACACGAGCCTAGCTCTTACGGTAGTGACTAGAAATATTTTTGTTTTACAGTACAGGCCTAATTTTAATTTATACTCATTGGCTAGCTAGCTAGCTAGCTAGTTAAATAAATTAAATATGTAAATCCTTTGGCGAAAAACTAGGCTATCATCATCATCATCATCATCATCATCATCATCATCATCATCATGAGCCTTCATGTATTAGACCCCAGTGGATTTGTCACGGTCTCGTTCCAGCATTGTTTAGATCGTCTTAAATTTCTTCGTCCTCTTAGGACATAGGATAAGATTTGTAATAGGTACTTAACTGTACAGTACCCTAAAACGAAAAATATTACGACTGCATGTTATTTTAATGGGTATTGGCACTTATTAGAAATATCTGCCTTGCAATTTTCTCATACGAATTTTTTTTTCCACAGAATCCACGACGTGCAGGCATGTGTTTAATTAATAAACTGTAATTAAATAAACTCGCAAACAACTGCTCTCGGTCAAGACGTCATTTTTTCTGGTTATTGGCGCTATAATATTTTCGAATCCCATTGATCAATCCCTTCAAAGAACTGCCAAGTCTTTATTCGATTAGAGCATATTCTTATTTACTTTCAAGACAATCAAAGACTTTTAATGTACTGTATTGCAAGTGATTATGACAATAAAATCTGTAAAATGAGGAGCAAACTTTCAAAGCCTGACAGGTCCGTTTTCAGAAAATGTTACAAATACAAATATGTGTCTCTGTAATAAAAGAAGATTCTTCTATGGTGAAATTTTATATGGATCTATAGCACCAAAATATACTCATACAGAGTCTTTCATAAGTAACGGGTCTATCGAAAAATCAACTATTTTTGACAACTTTTTGAAATTATGTTCATCCTCACGAGAAAGAACCCTTCCCGGTGCCGTACAGTGGATATGGAAACAAACACCCCCTCTCCCCGCCGCCAGAGGAAGCTACGTATCTATCCATGTGTAATGTGCATTTGATGCCAACTTAAAATGGCCTGGAACATGGCCTTCTATATGCCAAGGACTTAAAATGACCTGGAGCATGGCATTCTATACGCCAAGGATAATGGTACACGGCCATGCCTATACACATTGTTGTGATAGAATGGAATGATAAAATGCCACGCAGCCGCTTAACGTTAGTGTAGAAGAGACAAGTTGCTGCCTGGTTTGAACTTGGAAACAGTGTCGCTCAAATTAAGAGTTTATTCCGTAGACGAAGTGTTTCCAGGCAGGTGGATCGGTCGCACAGGCCCAATCCGTTGGCCTCCGCGATAACCTGATTTGATCCCCCTTGACTTCTTTTTCATCAAGGATCGTGTCTATGCAACTAAGCCACACACCAATTAGTGGAACGAATTGAACACACGATACAAATGGTTACGCTTGACATGCTCACCAGAGTCCATGAAGAGCTGATACGTCGCTTACATTTGTGCATTCAGCAGAACGGAAGACATTTTGAAAATTGTACACCATAATTTGTAACGACTGAAACTGTTTTTACATTTATGCGTTTTAATAAAGGTTAAAACACTAACCATTCTTTCGTTTAATAGTTCTGGCGGCGAGGGGAGGGGGGTGTTTGTTTCCAAATCGACTGTACGGCACCGGGAAGAGTTATTTCTCGTGAAGATGAACATCATTCCAAAAAATTATCAAAAATAATTAATTTTTCGATAGACTCGTTACTTATGAAATAACCAGTATTTTATTCATTGCAGAGATGTACGTTTTCAGCATCTGAAGTGTATCATCTAAAAATGGACACGTAAAGTTTTGAAAGTTTGCTCTTCAAATATTCACAGATCTTGAGAAGTCTTGTGACGCGCTGAATGTGGTAAAAATTAGATCGTGTACAAGCAGCTTAACACATGATCATTGAAAAGAAAGGAGTTGCTATCTGTGTATGCCACGAATATGTTACCTGCGGATAATGTACAATATTAATATGTTCACTACAAAGAGGCATCAGTGAATATCATTAGTGAATTTAGGGCTAATGTCCACCAGACTGTAACGAAGTACCCAGTGAGAATGATGATTCTACCTGAGCTAGAGGAATCCTATGCCGTATTACTAACTTTCAGGTTATAGAAATCCAAGCCCTGTAATATCATTAATTCATTATCTACTGTACTTTCAAGAATTGGAAGTATCAAAACCTGTTTCGTCCTCATTCTTATTACGTAACCATAGACATTGACAAACAGCAGGGCTACCCCGTCACGCGGATCGAATGGCACACGACAAACACAAGAGAATACTCACATAATCAGTCCCTGTGGAACAGAGATAAATTCCTTTTGGGAATTCCATTGCATTTTTAGCTGGAAACGCTAGTGCTCGAGTCTAATTCATTATATGAAGAAAAATTTTTTTCCATCTGGGTTCTGTCATGAAATGCATTCATAATGCTGTTGACGGTTCTATAATGCTGAGCACTTCTCAACTGGTTTCGGCTTCAAATTATGCAGCTCGAACTAGTACATCGGCGGAATCATCACACAGTGCTCTGTTGACCAAGGAGATGTTTACTCGATACAAGTTCCTTCTTCTCAAACTGAGGTTTCCCCATCAAGTGCGACATAATGCTACCAAGAATTGATAACGGAGTAATGGGATTTTGTCTTTATTCATCTTAATTCATGAACAAAAGGATCTTTTTGTTCACTCATCAGTTCTATGATCGTGAGTGCTGAGGCTGTGGTTGCCACATGAATTCCAGGAACTACCTATCGTCAAGTGGTTGGAGTTGCATTTACAGATCAATGGGAAAATACTTTCCTCTTGCTTCAATAGTCAGTATGCCGTACTGAAGGTTGAAGTGTGCTATGTTTTCTGAACACATGAAAGTAGATATGTTTTCAGCCAAACATACATTATAGTCCTTTCCTTGTTGCACTTGAAAACCACCATCACATTTCAAGCAAGGCCGAGAAGCTACTGCACGGACAATAGGTCTTCATGAAGTAAATTTACTTCCATGGGATCAAGGCTTTACTTTCTCATCCTATGGAAGCCACATTAGAAATTCTTCCGCCTAAAAATTCATTCACTGTACTTGTTTTTTAGAAAGATGGGACATGACAGGAGCGTTGCGATCGGAAAAACAACTGACTGTCACATAGCGTGGTAGGCCTGTTGCTATGGTAACGAGGTTGAGTTACCAAACTTACCGTTCCCACGTGACGAGTGCTTAATAGCTCTCTTGGCGACATTTATTGTGCATACAATGTTAGCATTGGTCTTTGATTCTCTGTCAATTTTTGTATTGTTTTCTTACCTTCGCGTCAATTCTGCAGTGCTTGGGAAAAGTGGCATAAGTCAGTTTACACAAACATTTTTTAATAATTTATTGACAACTTACGGAACTTCTGCTCGCTTGGGAAAAGAGGCATAAGTATTTCTCCCATTACAATAATTGATACAGAAGAAAATCAAAAATAGATATAAACCAGTGTAAAGACATTTTTTTTCCTTCTCCTGTAAAATTAACATTTTCGACTTGTGCCACTTTTCCCGAGCACTACAGAATCGTCAATGAATGTTTTAACGTCAGCCATCTTAACGTCAATTGTTAGCTTCCATCAGATGGAAGCGTGGTAGTCCATATTGGCAACATAGCACTGTAGTTTCAAACTCGACCGCTTAACTGTCATGTCCCATCTTTCGAAAAAACAAGTATAGACAACCGAGAATAGACAAATAGACCTGACACCTGACAGAAATTTTTAGTGGACGGGTTTTCTGCGAACACGGCTTCCCCTGTCCCAACACTGCATCATTTCTCCATTGTAGCTATGTTATTTTGTCAAGTATTAAAAAAATAATGTTTTTAGTTGCGTAGCGAGTAGATCTCTATCCTTTAGCACTCAATGTCAAGTCTGTTCCTACAATGAAAACAGGTGAATAAATATCGGGGCACAAAGACGTAATGTCTGTATTATCAGACGTTTTATTCAACAGAAAATCTAGCAATACGTCGAAAATCAAATTCCTGAAACTTAATTTTGTTGTAATAGAATATTTCCTGACACTGAATTTGACGACGGAAGGTGAGTTAGCTCACTAAGTAGGACTAAAAGGATGCGGTTACGACTATAGGAAGTGACATAAAACTCTGATTACCATGCAATAATCTCAATCATATTTCTGCGAATAGTTACATTTCATAATTTGTTTTGCCCAAGTCCTGTTTCCCAAGTACTGTAGACTAATTTTCATCAGTATTAAATTTTCCAAAACTTTATTTTGCTGTAAGTGCTGATTGTTCCAGAACCTAATGACACTTACCGAATAGTTTCTTTCGCAACAATATTAATGATGAGGTCCAACAATCAAGAACATCAGTTATGGTAATGTACGAATATAACTTAATAGTTTTTGTACAACTTTCAATGGAGGTTTGGCTCGGGACCTCGCAGAATGAAGGTGATAGTGGAGTATTGCTTGAATGGTGATGATTAGAGACCGGATTTCAAAGGGAATCCCTTTTTTATTTCAACACGAAACATGAAATAATTAATTACGATGGTCAAAACTATCTTCCACCGACCAAATTATATGGTTTTGACTTCCCTTTTTTTAGTCCATATTCCCTTTTTTTCCCCTTATTAAACATGCATCTCTTATTTTGATCCTTTTTTGATAGAATATCGCAAACGTTTAGATAATTTTCCTATATTTTTCCGATAGGTCTATAACTTCCTGAGCAAGCAAAAATAAATATTGTTCTTCTTCTGATTCCAGGAATTGAAAAACTAATAAAGTGTGCTGATTTAGAGTTCAGGATAAAAAGAAAATTTTCACCTCTGGTTTCAGTTGATGTTGAGCGGTCATTTTCTGTTTATAAAGACATTCTGCATTCAAAGAGGCAGAATCATATTGAGACGTTGAATGTGATTAAATACAACACTTTCCTTATGTTGTGAAGCGATAAATATATGCTTGTGTGTGCTACGTGTATCTATGAATATGCTGAAGTGTGTTTTCAATTAAAATAACACCCTTTTGAGGGAGTAATGTAGTCCTTTTTATGACTATAGGCCTATCAAATGCAAAACTTTACTCATGTTGTGAAGAGATAAATGTAAGATTGTGTGTGCCATGCATTTCCATGATTGTGCTGAAGTGTGTTTTGAGGAGTAATATAGTCCTTTTTAAGTCCTTTTTTGGGTATAACTTTCCCTTTTTTGATGAAAAATTTTCCTTTTAAAATCCGATCTCTAGTGATGATAATTATGAAGAGAACGGGAGAACTGCGAGAAAAATCTTTCGCGCTCGCTTTGTCGACCACAAACTCGTTCATGACCCGGACGGGGATCGAACCCGGGTCACCAGGCTAGCCATTCGCCACTGGAACAGAGCGAAGAATAATTACGAGATAGCTGAAAAATGTATGGACGTGAAATTATTCTTACGACACGTAAAAATGAGGGTTGGGATTTCTATGTTCTAAAAATTCTGTAAATATGCTTGCACTTATGTTCTGAAACATAAAAAAAAAATGATATAAAATCTTGGCAATGTGACGCAAAACAAATTAAATATTATCCGAAAATTACTTAGAAAACGTTTTTACTCGCCATTCTACAAAATTGTGTTTGTAGTTATTAACTCTTTGTATTGATCATAGTTAACTGTTCAGTCCATAAAAATAGAAGGCAGAAAAGAAAGGTGAAAAATGTCCAACGTCTGTCCTCTGCGTAACTAATTCCTTTACAGCTATGTCAACAGGGTCACTGAACTGTTTATGAATTGAAAATCTCCCCGGAAGAAAAATGTAACATCAAATTCTTTAAACATGTGATGTAGGTAGAAAAAGTAATCTTAAAGCTTTTATTTATAAGAATAAATTACTGCGTTCAATGGCTGAATGAACTTGTATCCTTGCTTGGTCAAATAACTATGATATTAAATATAGGCCTATTGAAATATTCCCATGAAATTATTTTCCTTTCTCTTGAAACATGAGTTAAAGTCCGCGTCATCGTTTTTGGCTTATGAAATAAGTAATGGGAACGTTAAGTACGAATGTTTTACCTTTGCAGTAGTCAGTCCGACAACTGTGTTTGACAAATGGCTGATGTGACGTGTATAGGCACCGTGCAAGCTCATCTGGTGGCGACTGTTGTTACTAACTGCGGGACAGCAGCGATAGAGTTGTGCTTGAAGCGTATGAATATACTTAACATCTCAGGTTAAATGATTAGAAATATGGATGATCCTAAAAAGCGGAAAGTTAATGCAAATTGCTGTGTTCTTGAGTGCAGTAATGCTTATAGGAACACACCAACCGATATTGTTTTTATTCATTCCCAAAACAGAAAACTGAAGCGGAATGATGCTAATTGTGGATCCAAGCAGTACGCTACACTGCTTGTAATCATAGTATTATTATATACTAAGCCTGATATAAAAAATAGAATGTATATAGTATTATGTTTATAAATAACCATTAAGTTAACAACAACAGGAATTTATCATTTAAATTTCAAAAAGTACATAATTACTGAGTTCTTTGCATAAATATTATGTATAATATTAGCAACAATAAATAATAATATACCTATTTTTTTAATTTTTTCATATCGATATTTAATTCGTGATTTCAAGTGCTGATGGTTCACCTTGGAAACGAACACCCGCAGCAAGAATTTGCGATATTCATTTTATTGGGAACGAGATCAGAACACTCCCAAAACTAGTATACCGTTCCCAGTATTTTTATAAAAGATTACAAGAAAAAGACTGCCTCATCTCAACTAGCTCCGGAAAGGTACGAACGAGACGCATAAAGAAGAAGAAAAGATGAACATTTAAGTATTATGGAAGGCGAATGCTCAACAAGTGTTATTTCGAAAAATGAAGTAGCCATACAGGCAGAAGTAAATGAAACCATTCTTAGTGATTTTGTTTTTTATTTCACAATTGAATTGTGTGAATTGTCTACTCAAGTGTCCATTCCATTACATGCCGAACTGAAGTCACATAAGAAATGTTATGACAAGCGTTCAGGAATGTTTAATGAAATGCAAGGTTTCCGAAATTATTCTACAATAAAATAAAAGACAAAACTACCAGACTTAATGGGCGTAACATTTGTGGTTTCGAATATATTGTTAAAATTGCTGCCAAATGAAACACAATCATATCATAAGAAATATTTCCAATTCTATCATTTAACCCAAAAATAGCTACCATAGATAGTCGAAACGCCCCAAGATGTAGACCATACATATTATTTTTGCCATTTTTATTAGTGAATTTCACATCGAAAGCTTTCGAAAAATTCTCTCCAAGAGCAAGATTAGTGAAGAAAATCGTCTACTCACATTTTCCAATTAAAATGAAAACTGGATTGTCGTATTCTGCTATGAGGGTGATGTTCGGAGTTAATCGTACAATTATAATTATAATGTATTTTTACCGCCACTTTAATGTTGTTAACATCCACAATGGTTACTGTAATTTTGGGGTTTGGCCTAGCAGAGAAAGTATTCAGGTAACAATGTCTGCAATATTGAAAAAGATAGAGTGACAATTAATTGTTCAGAAGTGGAACAGCCACCCAATGTGGATCAGATAGTGGCCTTCAAATCTAAATGCTACCGAGGCAGATCGAGTGACACATTCATAACAACTGATTGGGGATTATTGACTTTATTAGAAGGTGGTGATGAAGTCAGGTTTTCCCGGAGTAATTACAAACCTCTCCGATAAAGGGATCATTTTTGCTACTCCACCGTATCTGCACGATGGTAAATTAACAGCTGAAGAAGTCGAAACTACTTACGGCGTTGCTAGTGTTCGAATTCATGTTGAAAGGTGCATTCAGCGAATTAAAATATGCAGTATAACATTTTACACAAACCAACAATTGAACTGCTTCCGCATGTTGATCTTGTTGTTTATTCAACTGTCCAAAGAGAAGTCTGAACCTCATAAGTGATACCAACAAGGCACCACTTATGAGGCAACTAGGCCAGAATATCATGGGGTAGAGTGGCCAGTTTCTTTTCCCTTCCATTGCATATATCGCCGACTAGCTACAAATTACACTAATCAGACTTCAGATGCATACAAATAATATTGTTCTTCCTCTGACACCTATCGTCAAGTGAGATGTACAGCCTGATGCACATATCAGCCAGAACCTCAATCAGAGGTAGTATGTTGATGATATTGTTCATTATGTGTTGTGTTTTAGAGAATTTGCAGTCGCCCATTATTCAGGAAGTGTAATTAAGACTACTTTTAGAATTAAATCACATCAAAATACTTAATTTATAGAGACATTATACACACAAATATTGCACACGTCATGACATCAAATATAAGTATATCAATGTTTTCGTAATATGACTGTTCACCCTCATTCAATGGTCTGAAATCTGATTTAAATGCCAAACAACTTCACTGATATTTCAGGAACTTTGTAGTTACATTTTTACACTCCTCTAGCAGCCTATAGGAAGTGGTACCATTCTCAGCTGCACTAGCAACATGCTCACAAACTGGGCACTATACTCTAGTACACACGCCAAAAACGCTGGCGCCATCTGTACAAGTTGGTTACATCCTTATTCCGAGGAAGTCTTCAATTACTACCTGGCAGGAGCAGGTTGGAACCTCTTAAGTATCACATATTTGGGAAAGATGGAAGTAAGACCGAACAAAAACAATCTGGACATATTTCTAGCACTATTTTGTCTTTTGTGTTCTGACAATTCACTGGTCGCGAATCCATTTACCTTCAAGCTTCATTTAATCACAAAATATTTCTAAGGAAAGGAAATCAAAACAAATAGGCAAACGCAAACAAAAATCTCTTGGCATTATTGACACAAATTGTGAATAACACTTGGAGAAGTTTTTAAAACTCTTGTAATTTGCTTTTCTACCATTTCTTTGGTCAAATATGACTTAATGCTATTAATATAATAAAATATGCGTTTATATGACCAAACCGTATCATCGTGTTCAGAAAAACTAGACAGTGTTTAATTTAACTTAAGTTTGTAAAATGAGACCGGGATAAAAATACATGTCATAGAAATCCGAGCCTTAGCAATAATAAAATTCCTTTTCAATTCCTATACTACTGTATGTAGTAAAGTCGAGACAGAAGGGAAAACTATTGTTGGAATCTCAGCTGTTGATTTCTGTGAGAAATATAGACTACCGGTAGGGTACGTGACGCTAGGAAGTTGGGTGAGTGGACTGGCTACTGTTCTATTCAAAACTACGTTTATTTATTGTGAAGGTCTCGCTTTGTGTGAAGTAAATTTACGGTCTGTGTTCTTGTGAACAGCTATACTTTCATTTAATGCCATAAACTGTATGCCTCCCTCAAAGAGGTCAAGAGTTGAGACTCGAATGGTATATCGGTAGTGTATTGTAAAGGGGAGTGCAATTCAACTGCAGTTACATACGAAATCAATCACGAAATTATCGGGTACAAATAAAGGGGTCACCTATATGCTCATAGCAGAGAAGATTAGAGCCAGAGAGGACTGTAACAAGCCTCAAGAGAAAGGTCACTGAGCAACCACATGCTGGTTTCGTTTAAATTTAAGAGACGAACTCTCTCGGGTGTCATCGAGCGTTCTCAATGAACTATCAGACAAGTACCGTTAATATGATTATACACAGCAAATACACCGAAACATGCTCTGCCTACATCCACATACTTGTTCACAATTTCACATTATTATATTGCCACCGTTTTCCTAACTTCAATCTATAGAAAGTAAATAGGACTAATAGGAAAACAGATACTAGAAACACTTATTGTAAATATAATTCACAGAAAGATGAAAAATTAAGAAAATTTGAATCAGAAAATAAGCGTGAGAAAGGATTTTTTTCTTTGTCATTCAGTACTTTCGAAACGGCTCGGATCACAAACACAGCCTGTTCGTGGAAACTGTAGGTTGTAGAATGTCAGTCACTAAACAAGTCTTCTGCGCAACTGGCGTCATAGTTGGTTCGTCCAATGAGCAGTCAGGACGCAAAAGGAAGGACGCGTAGGAGAGGAAACACAACATTCTATGTGAACTGTCGTTCGCTCACTCGCTAGCTTAGGGAAGGGAAGGGAGCAGGCTCCGCCCTCTCTCTAGTGACGTCATGCGCCAGTTTACTATACAGAATCCACGAACGGATTATACTCTCAAATGAGTGCTGGGAATAAAACGTCTGCATTATGTTGGTGTTCGTCTTCCAGTAAAAACAGGCACATCTTCCAAATTAACTACTTAGTTTGGTTGCTGAAGTGTCTAGATTAATGTTCGTTAAACATTCCTGGGTATTGCTAACCTGGTGATGTGAAGAATTTCTGAAGTGGGTCACTTGTAAGGAAGAATTCATTAACTCCGATTATGGGATGATAGACGAGGATGATGACTAACAGAATTGACTTCTTATATGCGCGAAAAATGACAGGTTAATTTTTCCTGGAGTAATCTCATTCAGAAACAGAGCGTTTTTAGGTGCTGACAATCTACGACACAATACCTCTTGTTCTATTTTCTCGCCAAATAAAATGATACTAAGGATTTTTATTGCAACTGAAAATCTACTGCCTATGACAGGCTAGGATCGATGAACAGAAGTTTAAATGGGAAATATGATCATTACTAAACTATCCAGGACAACTCTACAATATTAATTTAAAATATTTTCAACCAATTAAAATTAATAATAATTGCTGTACAATAAAGCATTTTATTTCAAGTTCTTTTATAGGTTTTTATTTTATTATTTAAAGGGGAAAGAAGATAAATCAATTCATAAACCTATATCAATATGTTGTTGTTTAATCAATTATCTAAAGACAGGTCTGAACTTTACAAGTGATACCAACATGGCACCGCTTCAGGCAACTACGCCAGGAGATAATGGGGTAAGGTGGTCAATTCCTCTCCCTCTCCATTGCATACATCGCCGACTAGCTACACATTACACTAATCAGACTTCAGATGTATAGAAACAATTTTATTGTTCTTTCTCTGACACACATCGTCAAGTGAGATTAATTGCCTGATAATAGATGTAGGCCTACATGTCAACCAGAACCTCAATCAGAAGTTATTAATATCTCATTAAAATATAAATAAATAAATAGATAAATAAATAAATTAATTAAAATTAATTAAAAGCATATTCACATGAATAACAATTAAATCATAAAACATCTCTTCTCTTCGCGACGCCTTGGACTTTCAGCGTCTATACGCCGGCACATGTGGCGTATACATGAGACGTTACTATTATTATTATTATTATTATTATTATTATTATTATTATTATTATTATTATTATTATTTGTGAATATTCCTTATGTGAACTAAGTGGACAACCCAAATCGTTTCTGGGATCAGTTAAAGGCTGCAACGATATGTAACTACAATGTCTTTGGTTGCAATAGACAAACAATTGTGATAGGCCCTATATAAAGAAAAGTGAATGTACTGTAATACAGTGGACGACATAATTTATTTTATTACATGGAGAACAGATTTCCATTCAGTACTGCGGTTTAAGCAGAAAGAAAGACGACTCGGTATTCTCCCAAAAGATGGGTGAAATCACGTAACATGAAGCAGGTTACTAGACTGAGACGTACAAAGCAGAAGGAAAAGAAACAAGTTTGTCATGAATTGGCGAATAAAAAAGAAATATGAAGAGTAGAGGTCACTCTCATATTACTATCTCGGAAAATGAATAATAACTGTGGTAAAAAGGCCATTCAAAGAAAACTTGTTCGTGTAGTCACTTTCGCGAACCGAACTCCGAAACCGCAGCTTGCGAAGTCACGCAGATGGTTGACCTTCCGGTGTATGAACCAATGCGACCTCTGGAGTGAGAACTGAAAGACGAGCAGAATGTAGATTTTTCTCCTTGGACTTAAACGAAAATTTTATTGCAGAATTCTAAACGAGAAGTGACTAATGTAAAGCGAGAAAATTGAATTTCCTGTTAACGCGGGAGGTCTCGTTCCTTGGAAACTACCTAAACAAAGCTGAAAGAGTCGTTCAGTCATTCAGTTTATGGTAATATTCCTGCAGGGGACTATTTGTAATGGAAAACGACTCGTCAGAGATTACACGCGTACAGGTGCTTCCGTTCGCCATTTTGAATTACTAATAACATCTGTACAAAAGACCCAAAGGATACGAATTCGTTTACGATAGTAGCAATGAAGTCATAGATGAGCCTCTGGCGGGGTGAAAATGACGTTTGTATTGGTCAACATCTAGAGTAACCCATGCCAAGTGCACTGTCAGACAGAAACACTGTTCACGTGATGGCGTCGTGACATGGGCGGAACGCGGCCACAGCTCAGCATCCGTATCTCCTGCTGGCTCAGTTTCATAGACAATCATGCCCGTTATCACTTCTGTATGTGAATGTAAAGATTAACACACTCATTCTATACAGTAATTACTTTTATACTATGGTCAAAGTTCAAATTGATTTATCTCCAAATTCTCTCTAATAGTTAGGAACTATCTTCCCCAAATCTCCGAGTTTTGATGACACTAGACGTTCAAGACGAATCGGCCACGAGAGTGTGTTTGGGTTTTTGTTATTTGACCACTGGCATCAGATATGATCTTTTTTATTATTGTTCTTCATATTTGGGGCAATTTAAATTAATTTAAATCCTCAAGCTTCAACGAACATTTCGCAAGGATTAGCAAGTTCAGGAATTTTTAGCAGTGTCTGTGTTGAAGTTTATTCTTTCGTCCGATATTGTCTACGCATGGAAACATCTGTGATACCTACAACCAATAGACGTCTTTTCAAGCAATAGTAACCTGTAAGTGGACTGTCTTGGCCATCACATTCATATTCCGGCTCCTATATGTAGTCAAAGAAGGGATTTATAAAATTCTGGCCTTGGAGCACAGTCTGTCTTGTAAGTGATACTTCATTTCAATTAAAGACAATATTTTGAAAAGCAGAGTGAGTTCAACTACTTTGACTGGCAGATACAATCATTTTGATCACCGTGACTTTCCACCCAGCGACCAGCTTGACTACGAGCTCGGTGACCAGCCAGGCTTCGTCTTGTACGTATCCTCAGGCGCTTGCCTGGCGATCCGGAGTTGCGCTCGGGCGCGGGTTCGATTCCCGCTTGGACTGATTACCTGGTTGAGTATTTTCTGATGTTTTCCTCAACCGTAAGGCAAATTTCAGGCAATCTATGGCAAATCCTCAGCCTCATCTCGCTAAATATCATCTCGCTATCAATTCCATCGACGCTAAATAACCTAGTAGTTGATACAGTGTCATTAAATAACCAAGTAAAAAAATACTGTGATTGGGTAATTTTTGTAACCTGATGTGCCATATCAGTAAACTGAAAGATTCTGTGTTGCTAAAGGAATAGTGAATTTTAATTCTTCATAAATCTGATTTTATCTCCATATTTGTCATAAATTTTACCCCTATCCAATAAAAAAGTGATATATTTCGTTGTTGAATTCAGAGTAGCATGAGGTTGGTGTAAGACAAATTCTGAAATTAACTTGGATTTTTCTTTATTTCAAACTATTTCTGAACTGCCTATACAATCACGTTGTAACATTAAACCTCTTACTTGCTGATATAATTTAACTCCATTAATATTAACAGTAACTACTGACACTTTAATGGTTCACAGTAATTTCGTAAATTATTTAATGCACAAATGTAAAAGAGGCTACTGAAAACGACGTAAAAATGAAATATGTTTCGTGAGTTGTGATGGTTACTTACTAAGGGCAGTTATCTCATTAAACAGATCTGATGTTGACTTTGACTACATAACCGCCCTCACTGCTGCGGTGAGGGGGTGTTTCTAAGCGTTGGCAAGTACTACTGAATTTACTGCAATGTTACAATTTTTTTTTTATAGAATCAAGATAGATTTCCCACTAAATAAAAATAAATAACTTAAAACAAAATGACAAAGGAAATTTCTATTTCTTTTATCTTAAGAATTTACTCTGTGGAGTTACCAAAAATGAACACTTTTCATTCTGTATAGAATCATAAGTTATCTTCGATGGTCAAGTTGTTACCGTGCTTATCAGTGAATCTGAAGTTCGTGGGTTCAAACCCAACCGAGGACGATGGAACATAAAAAGCAATAATAATCCTTGGAATAGCTTCCTTTGGAAGGGAAGTAAAGCTGACGCGCAGATTTACGGCACGTGGAACAACTTTGACAATTTCCCTCACATATCTCTATATTAGTGCCCTAGATGCGAGTGGGTTGTCTTATCCTTTACCCATAATCCATACCATACAGACACACAGCCATTGATGAATAATGAAATTACGCATTTAGATAAACCAGTTCCTACAGGTTATTTGGAAATTAAGGGATTACAAATCTTACAGTTAGTATCTCAACCGTCGATAAGAGTATTATGAAATATTAAGAACGACAGTTTTAAAATGTTAATGATGTGTCATAAAATATAGTAAATCCATGCATGCCAACGAAAATAGATGCTCTGATATGAAGATCAGGTCTTCTGCGTGTTCCATCATGTTTATCTTCGAGTGGAATTTTACAGAAAGAAAAATAAGCGAATGGAAAAAAAGAGTTCATTTCAATCATGGATTTAGAGTTGTTTACTATGTTATAACAGATTTTATCTTATCCTACTTCATCACATGTGAGTACCTTAACGTCAATATTAATTGAGGTATAACAGATACATGTTTAATACTCAGAACTATGAATGACGCATCTATGACGTTGCCTGTCACTAGAAAAACAACATACGTTTCATGTAATAATTACTTTGATAGTTAGAATGAAAGACTTAGTAATGGAGGTCTAAGAAATTTAGGCTCCATAACTTCTCCAACTGGCAGTAATTAGTTAATTTGAGTGGAATCATCACTAACGATAAAATGAAATCACATCTACTTTATTTTTCTTGAGGCGCTACAGCATCATATAGGGTTGTCTTTCAACCCAACATAAGACTATCTCACATGGCGGACCTCCCTGAAAGTGTGAGAAACTACAGAGACTTCTAGTCCTGTGGAACAGATATGTCTCCGTCCATGCCGAGAATATCTAGTGGGTCATAGAGAAGACCCATCACTTCTAACTTACAAGATTAGAAATATTTCAATTTATTTTAATTAACTTTACGGTTTTGTTAACATCATAATTACTATCAACCTACAAGAGATGAATTATTTGGCCCGTTACGTTTTACTTTAAGCATTGTGAATCAATATATTAGCTACACTGAAATTAACTCCCTGATTCTGTAGTCAACATGGAACAACGCCATTAAAATTTCAACCAGCTCGAAAAGTAAAGTAAGCACAAAGACAATTATGATGATGTTTTTATCTCCGGGATCATAAGCTATTTAATCCGAAGTAAATTACAGTATGCTTTTTATTGTAGGCCTACGTTTTCGAGACGTCCTCCAAAGACATCTTTAGTCTAAATCTAAAAAGTTGCTCAGAAAAATAGGAAATTTGATGGAACGAGAAACAGTTGGTCGATAGATTTTGATTGGAGGTTTAACCATGAATAGTTGCACTACAATAATGATGAAATAATTATTAAAATAAAGGCTTTTTTGCGATCGCATTTTTACACATATAAAATGCTTCAAATGAACTACAAGAATTATAGGACTCTTTACGAAATCTTAAAGCATCGAATTAAGTATACCGAAGAAAGCGCGATAAGCATTCCTTTAGTGTCGCCCGTGGCGGAGTGGTTAGCCTATTTGCCTTCCACCGTGGCGACCCGAGTTCGATTACCGTCTGCGTCACAAAGGAATTTGTGGTGGACAAAGCAGACACGAGGGGTCTTTCTCAGAGTTCTCCCGTTTCCCCTCACCATCACCATAATAACACCACACTTCACAATCACCCTCACTCTGTGAGGTCTCGAATCAAAACATCAGAACAAATAAAAAATGGCTGAAAGTTGTAGTCTGCATATTTGAAGGGTTCAGAGCCATAGTGGGCCAAACGCCATTTATTAAAAACGGAGAAAGCAAGGGTTAAAGTTAAGTGAATTCTATAGTTTAATGAAGATTGACATATCATTTAGTTTTAATGTGTATACTTTATATTACTTGCTACATGTTTTCATTGAATTATGGTAGTAACTTAATTTTAACCCTTGTTTTCTACGATTTTAGTAAATGGCGCTTGGCCCACTATGGTTCTGAACCCTTCAATTTTTTTTAATAAATGATATTATTTAGAAATAAGCATTTCTTTAATATATTTTGTTATTGAGAAATATTTAACGACTACAATTAGCGGTAGGTAGGCCTATATTTTAAGGATACGTAAGATACATTTGTTATTGTTTCTTTTTAAATTCACAAATATTTTTCCTCCAGAAGAGAGCAATCCTAGAGTATTTTCACGTCCTCGGATTCATTGGGAGACATTGTAAATACTAGATAACCGATGATGACTGTACTTCCAGGTCTGACGACGTAGGATACACAGCTCAGACTTGGTAAGTTCATCCCCTTATTTGAGAGTGTCAGACGGCGGACAAGCACTCATCACTCACGTAATTAATCCAGCCAGTGACCTGAAGCTGCAGTCCGCCGCAGCTGCGGCATGCACAAGATCTGTTTACGAGGTCGTTTCAAGGTTCACATTTCAACATTTTTACAAAACAATGTCACACTGTCTTCAAAATAATTTAAAAGGTTATCTGCATACTTCTTATGAGCTTGGTTATATTTCAGCGCCGCAAATAACGTGAGTGCCGTTGGCTTGAGTTAATTATTATCCCTTTCAAGGAATTCATGTACTTTCCAGACTTGAGTACATATAGATAACACATTTCTGTGACAGTTCAGTGCCTGAAAGGAATTCCAATTTTTTTTTTCCGGAAGGAATTTCCAAGTCATAACTAGAGGTAAATAATAAATAGGCTTACAATGAGGTAGCTACTGTTTTACATGTCATCCATTGTGACTTCATTGGTAGAGTATCCAGCTACAAGTGAGTTTGATTTTTTCCACTTAGACTGAGAGAAAGTATCTTTCTCGTATTTGTCTTTTGTCTTAAGAAGTGACCTTGCGCCATGTTGAACATACGTCACGGAGTCCCACTACTTGTGCATATTTGATTTGGTTAAAATCCTTACAAGAGAGAGGATGAAATGCACAAAGGAGTCCAAAAACTGAGGTAAGTTAATTAGGCAATAAACAGCGTATGCACTATATATAAATCTAATATAATCAGTATACATATAGCTAATGAATACACACACACTAAGTGAGTGAAATATCTCCCGGCCGTAGGCACCTTGGTTATCGGCAGGAGAGCTCCCACACGCTGATGACGAGGCAGAGCAGTATCGACGATTCGACAAACCACGAATTTGTATTATAATTACAATGTATTATAATTAAATTTGGCCAAAAAAGTTACAATCTTAGAAATTCGTGCATGAGTGTTAAGAAATAAAGTGTCTAAATAGAATTGCAATAGGGTAGTTTTGTGATTTAATGTCGTAAATCGAGTTTAGTGTGATAAAAGTGTGTTCAAGAGACCTCGGAAATAGAGATCAGTTTGGAAGTTAAGAAAAGTGGCTAGTTAATAAATATAGTTACCGGTTGAAGTTTATTGTAAAGAAGTAAATCTTGGAAAGTGATGTAGTGAAGTTTATGAAAGATGATATTAGTGAGAGTAATTGCAATTTTCTATACTTTTTGCTGGGCATTGATTGAAGTTAATAAATGAATTATTTCAAACTATAGTGAGCAAGATATGATGATGATGTGTATTAGGTAAAATGAGTAAAACCTTATGAAGGTGTTAAGTGTTTTAAATAGAAAAGTTAGTATAGGGGTTTTAATAAGAATAGCCAGTTAAAATTTAAGAACAATATTTTGATAAAGTAATAAAGATCAACAGAATAATATCCTGTAGAGTAGAACGAGCTAGATGCGATGTAGAAAGACGGATATATATATCCTATAAATTTATGTTAACAAGATTAGAATACTTGAAGGAACGTAAGTGAGGAACTAACAGATGGTGAATGTGTAAAATAAATAAGGAGAAATTGACTGTGTGGAGATAAGTTAATAAGGATAGTAGAAGAGGTATTAATTTAACAGGATATCGGGATTTCATAATAATTGTAAGCAAATGTAATAGAAAGTTATGGTGAAACCCATATATATAAGTTGTGATACACCATAATATATAAATGTTGATGACAATAAATCTACCTACCTGTCTGTCTGTCTGTTTGTCTGTCTATCTATTATAATTAAATTTTAATAGAAAAGAATACTTCACTTAGGCAACATGTTACACCAGAATTATGCAAAAAATTATTTATAACATTTCCAGACTAGCCAAAAGAAAAAAAAATTATTGTTGAAAATAAATACAATTTTGAAGTATGTTTAATTTAGAATTTTTGGTTATAGGTTAGGTGAATATGTTCTCTCTATCTATCCATGAATATGCCTCGATTAATAATTACTTAATGAAGTACATCATACCCGTAGTGAAATTTAAGCCATACTTGCGTTTCTCAACCTTACCGTAGATGGAGTGAATTTCAAGACGTTAGGTTTGCACGACGTCAGAGCTGTGTAACAAGATTTTAATTGTTCATTAAATCGTTAAATTGAGCATTATGTTAAAATATATCCGGGCGTTGTGTGCAGGTGGACAACCTCACGAAATGGTGTCATCAAGTATAGGATCTAGCACTTCTTAGACGTGATATTCTCTCATCCAGTCTTGGAAAATACGTCTAAAAGTACTACAGCTGGAAATGTTGTTCCTTGAAAGAAGGGGAAGGAAGATGATCCAATATAGCATCTCCGGCGAGAGTTTTAGGGAACAGAAGACGTGGGAGAGATCAGTCTTGTCGAAAAGTAGGACATTGGACGGACAAGCTAGGATCATAAAAACTCGATGAAAAATTTCACACTTCGGCAAATGTAAAGATTTACAGTTAAGGAGAAAGAAGAGCACATTTCAATGGAAGAGCAGGGCGCAGCGTCGTTCAGTGAATTAGTGAGAATATAAATAATTCTCTACTGTGATTCAAGTGATAATGTTTATAGCTTAAAATCCTGAGGATCCGGGTTCAATTTTCTGCACTTCTCTTTTTCTTATAGAAAGGGGATTTATAACCTATTTATATATTTCGCATCTTGTGCTAGTTTTATGTTCTCTTAAAATAGCATTCTTGTTTCTTGCTAATCCACACTGGGGAATCTGAATACTTGTGAATGGCTGATGTTAATTTAAAATCTTCACAAGACTAGAATGGAATGTACAATTGGTCAATCCTTCAAATTTGATTATGTTTATGTTAAGATTAAATATACAAGCATGTTCGGTACCGCTACATTATAAGTCGAAGCACGCTTGTTCAATTCCCGATGGTAGTATATCATTTATTTCACTCTAGCTGCAATTTTAGGTTTAGTTCCTATTTTATTTTGTATATTCTTTTATAGGCCTATTAATAATAAGAGCCGTTGAGAGCAGAAATGGTGTAAGTCAAAAATCGGTAATGACGGTTGAAGTAAACATTCTGTAAAATACAGCGCAAAGTAGCAATTAATATTCAATTTATTTAAACTATTAGTGGTCAGTGGATAGCACGAAGGACATATTAATTGCTACTTTGCGCTGTATTTTATAGAATTTTTACTTTAAACCGCATTAACCAATTTTGACTTACACCACTTCTGCTCTGAACGGCTCATGTATATGAACTGCGACCGAACACGAGCGCTGTTCATTCGGTCCTCAAATTTTGTTAATATTATTGTATCCTCTTTTTATATTGATTGTATTATTTTATTTCTATTTTTATTGTTGTTGTAATTATATTCTGTATATTTACATAAATAAATAAATAAATAAATAAATAAATAAATAAATAAATAAATAAATAAATAAATAAATAAATAAATAAATAAATTTAATTTTCTCAACTGACCTAATCATTCCAGCCATTTTTAAATGACATACAGACCAACTCTAAATGTTAACACAAGGATATAAAAAATGTTACGCGTATGAGCCACATACTAATCGGGATTATCTTTTTACAAATGGGTGATAGTATGAGATAACTATGAGATAAAGCAGTACAACAGCGTAAGTTGTAAAGTAAACTGTATGATAAACATCATGGTGTTAGCTGTAATCGTATTGCAAGTTGATCCGAAGTACGATAATGCTAACAATACGGTTGTGATATGATACCAGTTACAGATGGCCAGCCAGATTATAACTTTTTCTGTATATAAAACGCATGAGTTCATGATCAATATCGGAGAATCTATATTGGTAGCCAGCCGTCTTTAGACAAATTAAATCTGTGTGTAACACTGACGACCGCCGCGTCTTGTCTAAAGGCGCGCTGGTCTTCCACCCAGGCGGCCAGAGATTCTCGGCCAGGTCGTGATGGACAAAGCAGACTTGCAGAGAGTCTTTTTCTAGGTATTCCAGTTTTCCTCTATCATTCGATCAACACTTTCTGCCTTCCCCTATCTATCATCTGTGATATTAAAAAAAAAAAAAACAGGATGGAGAGAAGTCTTGGGGGTAGAACCGGTTTCCGACGCTGATAGAGGAAGTTGGAGCACCGGGTTCCAGGGTTTTTTCAGGTAGCTACTCGTCTGCGGATGGGATCTAGCTCTGTCAGGGGAGGAGGCAAGATGGCCCAACTGTCAGCGTCGGATTGACGAATGCCACTCGGGTCACCTATCGGACTTGGGCTATCATCGCATACATACGGCGCACAATGCAATGAGCCAAAGCATGCCTAAGTATATGGGTCCAGCCTTCGAAAAACCAATCCAAGGCAACACTGACGACCAAGTACCGTGGCAACCTCTGGTATACAGAGTTGGCTTGTATATCTGATGATCGTTATGGAACCGTCTGAGCGTATCTGCGCTTTAGCCGGGTTGTAAACCCATCCACAGTGATCTTTTACCCCTCTATATCAGGGAATTCGACATAAAAATAGGCGAATTAGTTGCCATAGTGCAAAAATGAAGGGGTCAGAGCCATAGTGGGCCAAGTGCCATACATTAAGAACGGAGAAAACATGGGTTAAAATTAAGTGCTTAACATAATTCAATGAAACATATAGCAAATAATATAAAGTGTGAACATTAAAACTAAATTATAATGTCAATCTTCATTAAATTATGGTATTCACTTAACTTTAACCCTTGCTTTCTCCATTTTTAATAAATGGCGCTTGGCCCACTATGGCTCTGAACCCTTCAAATAATGTACAGTATATCCGTCCCTCCATAGACAAGTATAAGAACGTTAGGATGATTATGCTCTAAAATGGTCTACATTACTCTATACTGCAACATATTTGCAACAAGTTTTGTCCTGTTATGCAAGTGCAGAAATAACATCATGGTAACCCCATAGCATTTATGTCTCATCATGTTCACTTTGATAGAAAATCACACAAAGTTCGACAGAGACGAGGTCTGGTAGAAGAATATGAAACGATACACTTTGTTATTTTTTTTCGTGTTCAAATATTATAAACATACTTTATGTTCTTATTCTTCTTCCTTTTAAGAATGTCTCGTGTTCAAATATTATAAAAATGCTTTCTATTCTTATTCTTCTTTTCATGAACATCTCGTCGTCCGAATATTACAGAAATTCTTTCTGTTCTTATTTTTGTTCCTTTTAAGAATGTCTCGTGTTCGAATATGATAAAAATACAAAGTCATTATTCTGCTTCTTCTTCTGTTCATGAATATCTCGGCATATTATCTTTACAGTATTAGTGCAAAAATGTATTAAATTAAAATTATCAAGGTTTCTGAATCATTTGGCACTTTTCGATTTCAATCTTGTAAAAAGTCAAAACCAGCACTAAACATTCACAAATAGCAGAGTTCATTGGTTATGTAGTCAGCATAGCTTCGACGATACAAAACACACTCAATACCAGAGGCAAACACCTGACAAGGAAGGGACAAAATTTCTACTTTGGCAAACCAGCTCGTGTTCTTTATGTTTACAGCTAGAAACACTAAAGCTGAGACACAGAGGTGGAACTAATTAGAATATAAAGCAGAAATAATAAATAATCTTAATTTTTAATTAAAGAGTGGGATATTTCACAAGATATTGCAGTTTGGTGGTTCTGATTCTGAACATCTTATCTTGATATATTGAAAATAACTTTAGAATTCCAAGTACTTCGATTCGTGTGCTGGAATCTTATTGACGTCATAAGCTGCTGGTTTCAGCAGAAACATTCTTTATACACACGCGGATCTTGTGCATAATGTGAAGCAGTACTGAAGATGACAAGCCTGAGAGGGTTGTTTGAGCTGTGGATTTATATTTCATTATTCTAGTTTTCTTTAATATGCTATTTCTGTACGCCAATAATTTAAGGTGATAAAAAAAGGAAAAAGAAATTAAAATGGCAAGCCATTCCATGAACAGTTATAGCATTTATAACGCTTGAAACAACTGAACGGAAAGGCATTTTTCGGCTCGGTACATCCGAAACAGCTACACTGACCAGAGATCAATCACATGAGTTGTATTTTGCAGATTACAGAACATTCTATAACGTCCCACATTTTCGAGGAAATATGTCACATCTTTCCATGAAATAATTGTATTATATAAATAAATGTAATAGTAATTAAAATATATGAAACGAAAATAAAACGATACAACTGATGTGGCTATTTCAATACACACATAATTAATTGTCTCACGGTGTCACACGATCTTGTGTATGTGCAGAAATAATTTAAACTTGATCGCCTTCGTATCTGATAGTTGCTATAGGTCAGGCCTGGGCCTATTAGCTCAACTGAATCATACAGATTTGCCCTTAACTCCTCACTCCACCTTCCTCGGCTGAGACGACTAGACCGGCAGTTAAGCATTACTCAGTGATGGATTGCATCATAGCTTTTACGAACTTTCGCTGGCCGCCTGAAATCCATCACTGATGCACAGTGCCCAATCTGCGTTTGTTTATAAGGCAGTGAAGCGGAAAGAACATGGGAGGGGGGGTTTCAGAGTTCCGTTCCACTTTTCCGTTGTGCTCAGTGCTGCTATAGGTAATTGTGATGATTGATTAGCATCATCAGTGACACAACATCCTTCTTTGGGCCACAGTCTTCTACTGAAATTGCTGCTGACTTTTCTAGTCATTGCCAAGGCTCGCCAATTTGCTTTCCTCAGAAGTTCAGTGCTCTTAATTATTCCATCTTCTCATATACCCGTTGTTTCGATATTCTGTCTTCAACTTTTGATATACGTACTTTTTAGTGGGTCATTGGTTGCCGATAACTAACGATACCACAAAAAATTTCATAGTAGGCTTAGTCGTTAGAAGTGGTTAGTACGAAACGGTTCTTATAGTTTTTTTTATTTATTGTTATGCTGTTTTTTACTAAAGTACTTCAAAAGTGAATCAGTCATTTTAAAAAGGATTTCATTCCGAAATCACAACAGCAATCAGATCTCCATAAAAATTCTCTTATTCCAGGAATGGGGTCTTTTCAAATGTGCTTTAAAAATTGTACAGCTTCTGTACATCTTACTGAATCCATGGAATAATACCATTTCTAAAAAGAAAGGTGTATTTAAGTAAGACAAATACAATAGTGTGTGTAACGGACTTTATCAAAAAAATGGAATAAAGTTCTTTCTAAAATGACTGATTCAATTATTGACGACAACGTCGAAAATCAGTATTCCTAGTGACGATCGGCAGAAGCTTGTAGTAGCCTATATAATAGAACATCATTTTTATAAACAGAAGCCATATTTAAAGTGTCAAATTTGTTAATGATTGCTTTCTTCAATATTGTAAGTAATAATACTGCAAAAGATTGTTCTACAGCAGTCATGTCAACTGATGCCCATAGGAGCAAGCGCGCGCTTCAGAGCTCAGGGGAGCCTGAGCGCTTTACAGCGGAAAGGAAAGAGACAGACGAACGAGGTAGTATATGCCGCTTGGTCGAGCTATATACAGGGATGGCCAGCACTGATTCAATGGATAAAGGGAAGAGAACAAATTAAAACTGTATACATGTTTATTTTTAGATTTGTCTGAGAAGTATAATTGCATTATAAGAATGTAGTTTTAATTTTAATGCTCATTTTTCACAAGTTTGCTTTTTTTTATTTAAAAGGAATATTTTCTCAACTTTCTTTTTATAGAAAAGTGAAATTTTCAGATATATGCCTACTTATTTAGTAGTCTTACAGGTAGTGAAAAATGTTCTCGTAAATCTAATATACCGTAAATACGTATTACTGGAGACAGTGTATTACAAATTTTGAAAATATTCGCATGGAAAATGCTTGTAAGGAAATGAATTAAAAAAGCAACTACTGTTACACCATAAGCAAAAGATATCTGCCCATGTGTTGTAAAAATTTTAGCTTAATAGCTTCAGCAGATTTTGAGAAAATAATTTAATATTATGATGATAGGAAGTTGCTCACAAATATCACCTTAAAAGCATAATGCGATAAGAGTTTTGTTATGTAATATTAGTTACACTTAAAACAGATATAGTACCTAGGTAACTTTGCTTTGTATTGTAATATTGTTTTGATTAGTTCATTGGTTACTTTTATAAGGCTAAAGATACCATAAATATTAATTTCAACTTACCATGTCATACTCAGTCTTTTACTTTGCGATATCATTTTCTTTATGAATGATGTGATTCATTCACTTAGTACAGTATAGTTGTACTGCTATGGATTGTATGTGAATATTCCTTCATAACTCTTTATTACGTTATTAGCGTTTAAAACACAACTGCAATATTAAGAAATTGGTGTTAGTACTTTTGTTTTAAAGATAATATAGAGAATATTAAACAGAAATAAGCCATATAAAAATAACGACATAAAATTTCACGTTCCGTTTGAAGTTTGTGCACCACTGTTTTCTTATTCCAACAGGCTGCTTATTCTTCCTTCAATACCCAGCGCTTGATGCCCGCGCACGATGTCAAGGTCAGAAAAATGGGCTTGCTTTGACATCACTGTTCTACAGTATGAACAACGATGATTCACAAAAATTCAAATTGTTCGCGGCAAAATGTTGCTAGAAGCTTCCGGGAGAGAGGCCCTGTCATATCGGACTATTGTCGGATAGGTATTTAGTATTTTATTGTTCAAGTATAGTCTGTATGTATTTGTTTGATGTCCTATATCATAGAAGCAGAGGGAGCTGCTCCTTTGGAATTAAAACTTGGTAAAGATAAGGCCATCAGGCCTTTTCTTCATCTACCAGGGAAAGCCCTCCGAAAAGAAAGGGAGTCCAGAAAATACAAGAAGGACGCTGACAGATTTATTACCGAAAGTGACGATGACATATTACCACAGTGACCAATTGGTTTAGAAGGCAGCATTCAGAAATTTTTGAATCACAAAAAAAAAAAAAAAAAAAAAATAATAATAATAATAATAATAATAATAATAATAATAATAATAATAATAATAATAATAATAATAATAACTTCGACATTTGTACAGACAACCAGAAATTAAAAAGGGGGGGGGAAGAAAAACAATTTTTTCTTTTTTCTCCATACATGTTTAATACTTCCGTAGATAGAATATATTATTAATTGTAATTATTAAAACTTGTTAAATTAATACTTTTATGCTTCACTGTGTTAACTTATGAAACTTAATATGGTACATCAACTCAGTGACTAGTTTTGGCGTGATTTTTCGCCATTTTCGAACTTCTAATGAAGCAAAGATAATGTACCTTATTAAGTTTTCATTAGTTAACACACTGAAGTACAAAAGTTGTTAATTTAACATGTTTTAATTGAAGAATTTCAAACCATGTATGACTAATCCAAATGATATTAAAGGTTTATATTCAAAATCCATATGCTGCCAAAATTTATCTCAGAATTTCAGCCTTCAGCAATTAAGGAGACAGTCACTACTGTTGACCATAAGGCAGATTAAGATAAGAAGATGCGATTAAGACAAGAAACTTAATTTCTGTGATATTTTGGAATAGTCACGTCTGGCTTGAAACCCTTTAGTGATATTAAGAAATGCAAGTATTAAAATTATGTGAATTAAGACTGAAGTATACATTATTTCAGAGAAATGAATGAAATACTATTCATTTCCAGTAAGTTCTCAACGGAAACGTCCTTCTTTCTGCGTTTACATTATACATTTATACAACACACTCCTCCAGAATAAAGGGATGGGATGAAAGGATGGACGGATGAGATTCTATTATTTACAAGAATGCAAACTGCTAGAACTTACAAGAGTCACCTGTGTGAATAAAACAACGGTTAGGTTTGTGTCAACATAAAGGCAATGAAGAAGATGGAAACCTTACACGCGGTTTTCACTGAAAGCTATTTTGAGTGAGTCACACACGTATAACATATTGATACGTTACGTTCATCGAACTTTGCTGTATTATTATTGCCTGGAAGATGGAGAGACAGAGAGGGGGATGAAAGAACGGTACGCGCCATAGTTTCTTCCTTACTGAGAAAGTATATGAATGACTCATGGATCTTACAAGGTATGTTCACAGGTAGACTGGTCGAGGGAGGTCACTTGTGCTAAACATAGTACAACCCACACACTGCATGAAACAAATCACCAACGTATATTTTAATCCGTACCGTATCACCACCAAGTGAGGATTTTAAACTATAACAGAGATTCACAGATACCGAGATTCCTTGCCGATGTCGTCACCAAGGCACGAGTTCACCACTTCAAGTCATCTCAAGACAAAGACAGGACAAGGGATCTGCAGAGCCTGGTATTTATGGAAATTAATTTTATTATTTGTGTTTTTTTAATATTGGTGTCGGCGGAGATTGATTTGTACTCTTGGCGTACATTAATGGCAATTTTGGACAATACAATTATTTTGGAATTGGAATATTAACTCAGTATGAATATTACTTCCAAAATAATTAACATTAAAGGTTCGTTGGATTCTGGTAAGAGTGCGGTATTACCAATATACAATATTTATTGGGATGACATTATATTTAACACACATTCATTAAAAACGGAAAAAAAAAAACTTGCAGCCTCAAATTAACACTTTCAAATTATTAGTGAAAGGTTGAATTCTCCGTCTTTTGAGTTCACTAATGTAATCAGAACACCTGTAATACCATGTAATGTAGCCTACTTGGACAAGAGCGCACGCAGGAACCAATCTCAGTGGTAGCAAGATGGTTAGAAAACTAGAGGAAATGGATGGACGAGGATAGAGAAAATTTAACATAGAAAATAGCTAGTTCTGAAATTTAAATTACCTTGCGCACGCATTCATAGTTCAAAGTACTCCCTTTTGTTGAATTGTTTACCGAGGGTTTGAGAAAACATGTATCGAACACGTAGAGAAAAAAACGCTTAAAAATGAAAATCTCGGTGGTAGCAATTGCTACCACTGGCTATCCCCTGTGAGCGCCCTTGTACTTGGATATATAAGAAATTCAAGTGAAAAAGAAAATCCGAAGAAAAACTGAAAATATGGAATTCGCTATAAAACGACGCAATAGTAATAATTCGCGAATTTGCTCATACAACTCTATTTCGCGATTTGTCGCGATTGTTTTATCCGAATATCATTAATCAGAATCACTTAATTCGTGAAGATTATTAAAATCTATTAGATATCTATTATGTCATGATTTTCGCGATCTCCATAAATACCCGGCCCTGGGAACCTGCATAAGCCTCTAAGAGAGGGAGATACATTTCCACTCTTTTGCCATGAATCGAACGTGGATCTTAAGTATTTTTTTTACTTGGTTATTTAACGACGCTGTATCAACTACGAGGTCATTTAGCGTCAATGAAATTGGTGATAGCGAGATGATATTTGGCGAGATGAAGCCGAGGATTCGCCATAGATTACCATTACGTAGTAATACAATTATTAAATGTTTAAAAGAATAGAGGGAAACTTGGAAAAACACGATAGACTAGAATCGCAAGATTAATTTTCTTATAAATCCAAAGCAAGCAATTACATTTGAGCCTGTCTGTAGCCTTCGTGAAGTGCAGCGTTCTAGACTTCTGCAGAAGGGATATCCTTAGCATGTATGACTAGTCCATCTTAAGAGAGAATGAAGCAACATTTGATATCGGCAGCTTCTTTAATCAAATTAGACGAACCTTTACAAATATGCATAACACATTAAGTAATGACTATCAACATAAAACAACCAAGTAAACACACTCACAGATGCCACCAGCAGACTTGCAGACAACAGTAATAACAAACAATAAAAAGAGAGAACGTCATATCACAAATTCCATGTTTATATTTGTCATCGATCTCCCAGTTCGCTCCAGCACTTGAAAAGAGTTTCATAGCCAGCAATCTATCTCGCTTTACAGTATGTTTTCTAAGATGTCTGCCTTCCTAACAAGTATCCGGTTTAAGCTTCAGATTTCTTTTAAAGAAAACATTTCTTAAAACGCAGAAGATTATTCAAGGCCTCGAGGTCAATCTTGTGAACTAAACCAGCCAAAGGACGATAGTATTTCTTTTTTTTATGTATTTTAAAACATAAAATATAGGAAATAAAGTGTTGGTTACAACCCGCCATTGAAATCCAGTCGGTTTCCTTACTGACCTCTACCGGTTACAACTGGTTCTCTTCGAGATTAAACCAGCAGTAAGGGCACGAGTGGTCATCAGCAACTTATCTCTCCAGTTATTTTAATGATGAGTTCACTAGCTGCTCGGTCGTCTCCAAGTTTAATCTTTTAATTACATTTATTCTCATTAATAAAGTTCTAAAGGCTATGTTATAACTATCCGGATTTTTCTGGTTATGGTGGCGTTTTTAGGAAG
Source organism: Periplaneta americana (assembly GCF_040183065.1). Classification (NCBI taxonomy): domain Eukaryota; kingdom Metazoa; phylum Arthropoda; class Insecta; order Blattodea; family Blattidae; genus Periplaneta; species Periplaneta americana. The sequence continues at coordinate 123,474,339 of NC_091118.1, read as the reverse complement.
TGAACCCGCCTGTCCTAGATCGCTACATATGTCACAACCATGTCACACTTCGTGCGTCTAAACAAACTTCCATGACTGTCACATTGATGCAAAAAGTCTCCAGAAGAAACAGTAAGCGCCGGGAGGGGGGGGGGGGAGGGAAAGAAAAGATTCTGTGCTTCAAAGAAACTTTAGCCGACATTTTTTAGAAGGTGAGGTGAATTCGTTAACCCCAGATTACTAGATATTCGACTGACAAACTACTCAGATTGGGAGCATTGCTAATTTAAAGAATTTCTGGTTGCGCGAGACGTAGGCCAGTTTTAGTACACTGCTCCGTCGATTTAGTAGAATGCCTTTGAGTCTAAAGGAAGCAACAAAACAGTACAATGTGGTCTGTTGTTGCGACAAAATCCAAGCCCCGGTAAGACATTATGTCACAAACATTTCATGTCTGAGTATTTCTTACAAAGTAAATATTATTCAACGCCTTAAAAACGACGAAAATGTTAAGGATATTGCTGGAGAGTTTAAGGTAATATTCATTCATTCATCTATTTAGTTATTAACCTATTAATTACGGTAATTTATTTATTATTGTATTTTATATATATAGTATAGGAAATAAAATTAATTTGTATTAACGTTGTATCGGATTAATTTTTTTATAATGAATTAACAACTCTTAAATACTACCTATTCCCATATGATCGATTTTTTACTGTCCATAATATTTCTTGACTTTCATGCTCCACTTAAACATGATGCTTACCGATTGCAGGGGACTTGCTTCACGTGTTATATCTAAGCAGATAACATTGGCTTTCTCCTATATCGACGGAGCACCGTACCTTGATCAGTCTACATGGAAAGGATGTTGTTGTGATGATTACTGAAAATGATTCAATTTATAATAAGACCGACTCGGTGTTCATACTTGTCTGCCTTTCAGAGAACTTCTGCCTTCAATTGCAGACATCCTGATGTGAAGGACGATGATCACCCTACAGACATGAATATCCTTTACAAGCATTTTTCCTACAAAAACAACACAATGGAGCACTGCTCAACAAAGGTACACTCGCGCAAAGGTGTCGCCATCTTGCAACTGCTGTGCGCATATCGATCACCTTGGCACTGGATAATACTGACATTTAAGTGTCTCATTAAAAAATGTAGATCGCAACTTCAATTTATAACTTGCTTACTGACTCGCCTGTGTACTTCTGATATATTTTCTCTTAACTTCATACATCTTTAGTGTTTCATTTACCTTGTAAAAGTTTACAATTATCTAAGAAGCCCCCATTCACTTTTCGTTCATACACTTAAAAAATCTCGCCTGCTGTCTTCAGTGTCGGTATCGGTCAGCTACTGAATTTAGCCATTTATAAGTACCCTGACGAGTATGTTATTCAATAATAAAACATTTCTTTCCTCAATTTCATTGCCGACGTAGTCTCGGGATAGCGACTGAACTCTTTATCTGAGGCGTGGGTTCGAATCCCACTTGCGTAGATTACCTTTTTGGGTTCTTTCCGAGGTATTCCTCAACTGTAAAGTGAATGCCAGGTAATCTCACGGCAAATCCTCGGACTCACCTTGCCAAAAATTATTTCGCTATCACTAATCTCACCGATGCTAAATTACCTTGTAGTTGATGCAGCGTCGTTATGTAACCTCATTTTGAACGATATTATAAGAACACCTTATGATTTTTAGTCGTATTCTGACAGGTCTATAATTTTTCCATTAAGTTGGAATTACTTAAAGGTTCCATTATTAGCAGGTTCATGTAATTCCAGACTTGGAAGATTTGTCCGTTCTGTTGGGTTTATATGCTTGGGAAACAACTGGACCATACGTAATGGACCTAAGTCTGATGAAGGAATCCATAAATAGCTCCTAAACGTCGGAGGAATCATAAAAATTGAAAACCAGAACTTATCTTCTCAACCAAATCACCACGAAAGTTAACATCATACAACGTTCTACATTCTTATAAAAATCGTCGCAGTATAAATTTTTTTCTGTTGGTTTGAATATCGAACGTCATCGAAAGGGCTGAAAAAATGTAGGCCAACAAGTCGCAGAAATGCTCTTCTACTATCGGAAGCGGAATAGAATGTAATATACAGCAAGAGAAATTTCAATTATAAGAAGAATGCTTCAATTTGAACACATACATTCAAGAACTGAAAAGTATTATAAGTGACTACAGTGTATGGAAAGAATGAAAGATGGCGTATATCTGAAAATACTTTTAAATTATAGGTCCAGAAGTCGAAAACCGAGAATGCCGTGCAAAGGACAAATTGAATAATTTAATTTAATGCAAACATTCATCATATACTTTCAATCCAGGTGAGAAGAATTCTCATCGAAATCAAGGTTTGGATACAATTTGCCCATTTCGGCAAAATCAATAGCATGTATATTGTAGTAGTTACGTAGTAGTAAGTTATTTCTGTGTGTCTTCTTTCATTCGTAATACGTAGTTGTCGTGTTCAATTATGCTGATATTCTATTATTTTCGTCAGTATGCTATAAATACGTACCAAATTCTCTCTCTTTTATGAGATTTTCCCCGAAAAGACTTGTCTTCGGTCACCGATGACATCTATCATCTCAACCCTTTCCTCCGTTTGTTTAAGATTTCTTTCTCGTTTGTCATCGGCCACTAATAACATTTATCATCTCAACCGCCCTCCCCATAATCTAATAAATATGTGTCGTCAATTTAAAAGCGGGTCTTCTGCACTTGATTACAACGATCTGTGTTAAAATTTCAGTGGTGGCGGAGTTGTATTTGTGGTGGACAAAGTCAAATTTGTGACAGTTTTTCTGGGGCTTCTTCCATTTTTCCCGTCATTCCCCCAAAACTCAGCATAATTCCTCTTGTATTATCATCTCCGTATCGAAAAATAGGGCAGTACCTGTGTTTTCGTGACACAATGTTGCGTGTTCCTCCCTGTTTGACTGAAGGTTTTTCTTGCCTAACGGAGACATTTCCATTTTTATTTTACAATTTTATGTTACCGTTTTAAGGTAAGTCAACCGGCAGTGAGTGGATCAAAATATTTTTTTGTAGTTTTCGTATAAAAGTTATTACACACATAACAAAGATGTAGTTAAGTTTTAAGGTAAGAAAAATATATTTCATACATTCCTGTTAAACTTTCACTTTATCATAAGTATCTTCAAAACTATTTCGCGGGAGATGCTTTTTTATTTCGTAGATGAAACTTCATTTTATAAGTTGGCTTAACTGTCATAATACAGTAAAAATTTAATAATGAAAATGCGGCTTGTGCCTTTTGGAATAAATACAATACAAAATTATAAGTTATATTCATTTTCATTCATTTTCAAATGGAATTTCTTAATATTTTTCATAAATTCCAAAGTTTCTGTGGAAGTATCTACACAAGGTACAAATATGACATTTTTCACCATTTGTTTGCCATTTTATGTCAACTGCGTAGTGGTAAAATAAAACATCAATTACAACTATTTTTAAGATTAAAAATAAAAAAAATTAAGATAGAAATTTATTTTTTTGTCTGAAATAATTATTTTACTCTCGTAAATAGTAATAGGTATAAACAATCAGCTATAAAAATTAAATTTAATATTTCGGAATATGTATGATAAGAACTTTCTTGTGTTAAATATTAACGTACCTTGTTAACATGTTTCGACCTATTTTCGGTCATCTTCGGAACTCCTTCCTCTTCCGAAGATGACCAAAAATAGGTCGAAACATATTAACAAGGTACGTTAATATTTAACAAAAGAAAGTTCTTATCATACATATTCCGAAGTGATACAGTGTTAAAAGTTGTGTAATCAAGATGTATAAATTTAATACGATTATTTGTTGAGTTAATGGATCATACTCGTACAATTTTGTTAATCTTAACAAAGGCACAAAAGAATTGGTTTATTCCCCTTCAAATGGTTTAGATAGCCCTCTCATAGCAAATAATGAAAGTAAAAGGTAAAGGTATCCCTGTCACACGCCATGAAGGCATTTGGGGGCATGGAGGTAGAACCTCATGCTTTCCTTGATCTCGGCACTAGAATTATTAAAAGTAATTGTTATAAATGTTAGACATCCTTTAAACATAGAGCAGACAATAAGCCCAACGAAGGCCTTCAGTAGTACACAGCTGTTGTTACAGTAAAGAAATTGACCTCAGAAGATTCACAGATCTCTGTCAAAATGTCCGTCATCAAAACATTGTTTCCTAGAAATGCAAAGGAAATTATAGCAAATGCATTGAACTCAAAACGTTTTATGTTGCCGCATATTGGTAAAGACGATAAAGTTTTGATCTACCGACTCTAATTAGTGAAGTTAATTTAAGTAATTAGCCATTTTTTACTCTCCTTCAGTCTGTGGATACATACAAAGGATAATTATTCAAATGTGTAGATTTCCAAGTACACGCGTACTGAGTTTTTTCGGTCAAATGTTTGACACGTGTCGTGGTTGAGTTATTGAGGCTTCATATGAAACGCAATGTACTCCCATGTGGAATCAGCAAGAGTCCGAGATGATGTACTTCATATGATAACTCACTCCTCCCTCGCTCTCTTTGTTCCCTTAATGTTGAGGATCCTGATCTTCCATGGTTTCCTTGGTGACGCTCTTCTGCATTCTACGTCAATAAAATGTTAGTTCATCCACCTTTATAAATTGTATATGTCCATAGCGTGGGTGAACTCCCGCACGGCTTTTCCCTCGGTAGTGTCCGACTAATGTGGGATTCTGCTAGTTCCCTTTCACCGGTCCTCTGAACAAACGGTGCAAGTTTTGCAACAGGCTTGCTGGAGTTGTACTCCTTTCCATTTCACTTTATTATTATACGTTATATGAATTTTTATTTTACGAAAATATACATCTTCAGTATTCCTGATCGTAATAGTATAGGCCTATGTATTATTCACCTTGTTTATAATGTTATACTTTATAGCAGTGGTTACCAACCTTTTTTGACTGACGACACACTTTTCTGAACGCCCACAATATCGCGACACACTTACTTGATTTTATTATTAATAATAATAATAATAATAATAATAATAATAATAATAATAATAATAATAATAATGATAATTTTTTTCTGGAGAAAAAGGTGGTGGAACTCTGTGTAGAATATTTTATAGCGGACGGGGAAATTATTACTGTTCACTGCACGGGAATTTTGTCGTTTTTAACCTTCTTTTCGTCCAACACAAATTCCACAATTTGGAACATCTGGCCGAAATATACAGCTGACCACTAGGATCCAGAATACAAAGCAGAGGTTAAATTAAAAATACAATATGATTGCGGAGAGAATACGGAACAATGATAAATTAAAAAATAAAGTACAATTTGATTCCGGAGAAACACGAGATGAAAATACATTGAAGAGTAATGAAATGAAGTAAAAAAAATACATAGTATTATACAAGTGATTGTGTAAAATGGATAATGAATCTCTCAATACCATTAGACAAATTTTGTTAATGTCCTCATTAGAAAATTTAAGAGACTTTCAAGATCTAAGCGAAATTCAAAGAAAAATTATACTAAAACATATAGTTATTCACACATATTTTGGTTCCATGATGAAAAATGCAACAAAAAGATGCCGGAACGCCGTTCCAGCACGTTCCGCCAGAAAAAAAAACACTGATAACTTTTATGTAGTTTCGGATATCTAGTGTTGTAGATAAGTTGGAGTTAACAAGCAATCGAAAATTGTAAAAGAACAAGCAGCAACTTGAGTGGCATTAGAAAAAAACAAAGGTATATGTCAAAAATCCCAACCTATCTATGTGAATGTTTCGATAAAAAAATTTTATTATCGTTTTTGAAAATTCGCCTATTTAAATTAATGTCAAGTCTGCGCTTAGTGAGTTGAACAGACTTTCTCTATACGTGGCCTTAAAATGACCTTATGACTGAAAAACTGAACTGAGCATTGTTGCAGGTGTTCACGTTTCATTGGTAAAGTCTGTCTCAAAATAAAATGTACCATATCAAAGACTTCATTGCAAATAAAAATGCTTGTAAAGGGACTTGCTGGATCGCATGACATTTATTTTTGAATTCCAAAATTTCGCGACACACTCCATGGAGCTGCGCGACACACCGCACCGGTTGGAAATTCTTGCTTTATAGTACGAGCCAATGTTTATGAAACGAGTGAAGCGAGTTTCCTAATTTTGAGGACTGGAATAACTGTATAACATTATAAACAATTTTCATACGTTATTTTCTTGTATGCTCTGTGGCGCTACAGCCCATTGAGAGCCCACATCGAAAATCCGGCTCCTGGTCTCATGGCCACATGCCGAAGTAGAGGTGAACGATCATCCTACCAGAATGGAGGTTTCGTGTGGTGAGCACGATGATTCCCCCCAGCTGTTATAGCTTTATTTTTATATAACAACATTATAAAACAAATTAATCTAATAAAAATAGCATAACATTTGTAATGATAGTTTGATGTCATGTTCTGTGAAAAGTTGCTGTGATGACAGTGATGTATTCAAATATTATTGCAAGGAAAATCGTTTAATAATATTAATTTTAAAGCAGAAATTATGCCGTCTTAATAGAAGTCATTACATTTTAGTTGGCATGGTCATTTTGTACGGTCTAGTACAATAATGTACACCAGTATACAAAAAAAAAAAAAAAAAAAAAAATGTTACGGCATGTTGTCTGTACTGTATGTGTAGGGTGACCAGACGTCCTCTTTTATCCGGACATGTCCTCCTTTTTAGGCCTTTGTCCGGGGTCCGGGCGGATTTTTAAAAAGTCAAGAAATGTCCTCCTTTTCGCAACTTCATGCCTGATATTTTGAAATTATCTGCTTTGACGTCTTTTCAAGTAATTTGCTTATAGGTGGCAACAGCATCGACGGACTATACTCTTTGCCAACGGTCATAGCTCCACCTTGTTATGGTCGTTGCTCAGAGGTGGCTAGTAAATCGAGGTGCGAATGTAAATCTAAATAGATATTTTCTGTTCTCTAACAATTTTATTATAGTTCCCATGACTTTCAATATGCAGATAACTGTAAAATCATTATTATTAAGTTTTCTCACAATAAATTATTTTGTAATAAATAGATATTAACATACTTTTAATAGGCTATGATATAAGCCTAAATCTGTACTGTAATTATTTTGTAATAAAATGAATATTGGCGTAATTTAAAGTATAATATAGACCTAAGCCTAAATCTAACAACAAAAAGTTTGTCCTCTTTTTTAAACAATGTCCTCATTTTTTAAGCTTTGTGTCCTCTTTTTTATCGATGTGAATTTGGTCACTCTATATACTGCATGTGTATGGCGGAGTTTATCTCAAGTCCATTCTATGAACTTTTCCCATATAAACTGGCTAGGACTTCTGTCACATGGGTCAGCATGTCGCCAGACTTACGGTTTACTTAAGATAAAGAGTATCACACTGGCAATAAACAAACATAAGGCCCTGGACAGGATCTGTTCCACGTCATGTTCCACGTTACTGCGACTATTTCTGGTCATGTTTTTATTTGTTCGAATCTTGGTCAGATCTGGGATTATCAGAGAAAAATCCGTGTGATAGCTATGACGGAGAGGTTGCAGTTTGGGATTTTTCACAAGGTTCTCCCGTTTTCCCGTGTTGGGTATCAGCATCATTCTGTCCCCGATTCAGCAATCATCTATCGCCGGTTGGCGAAGTGCGGTGGGTACTGATATATGGACGAGAGGATTGTCTACTTCAAAACCTAGATACACAGGGAACCTTAACATAGACAGCTGGTGTGGGTTGGGAATGCACTAGATGGGGGTTATCATAAAAACTCTACAACATGGGTGCCCAAACGCCTATAGAACCAGGAGATATTGCACGTCAAGCATGCTCTGCTAAGGTCAATAACTTTCTATATAAAATAGGAAAAACGATCTTAAAGAATATGCGCTGCGGGTTTCTTACGCCAGGGGTTACCTCGTACGAGCTACAATTGGACATCTATGATCTGCAAGATCGCAGTGCTGAGTTATAACCATCTTCCAATAGTATCAGTATCCAGTAATGCGGCTTACATTGTCAGTCACTGCGTAAATCACGGTCGGCTAGATATTATTGCATTTAAATAACCCAATGTAAAGAAGGACTTACATTTTGTTGTGTGAAGTCTTAAGTGAAATGTATTTTTTTTTAATGTTGTGTTTCATATTGATAATTCTGTTACTCATATTGTTACATAAAAGGTAATATGAATGTTAACTAAATTGGAAACAGTCACAACTTATTTCTAAAGTTTGTTAATAAGGGTGTGGTTGTGAAGTATGTACGTGCAGGATATAGGCCTAACATGGTTTATCCAAGCTTTGGTCATGTTTTTCTTTGTTTACATAGCAATCCTATCCTGCTATGCGTATTAAATGTAAATGTATCTCTCTGGTTTCCACATTTCCATGTGGTTTTGCTTTTCTGTCTCCTTGTGTGACCTCATTTCTGGAATGTGATATACGACCCACTTTTTATTTAAAGTAATTTATTAGCTACCGCTATAAGTAACTCAATATTAGTTGCATACTAGATGGCGATTAAGGCGATGAGCTTACCACTTGTCCCTCTACCACCTGTCGGAAAATAAGTAAAGACCGATTATTTAATCCTGACAGCTCAGCGACGCGAAAGAGGGGAAGTAATAGGGGTAGTGGGGAGAGTTCCGAAATAGAGATAAGGACGAGCGGTCGGTAAAGGAATGCAGTACAGCTTATCTGTACTGGAAACACAACGCTATACCGCATACGTGACATCCGATCCCTCTGAATGCAGGTGATAGACTAAACTGAACATCCCTTGGCGTAACTTAATGTACTCACCTGACCCAGGCGCACATTGTCGGCGACTGTCAGGACTAAATAATCGTATTGAACTAAATTACTAGTGGGTACTGAAACCACCGCTGAAACCGAATCCGGAACTATGGGTTGAATGAATGAATGAATGACTCAGGCAGTAGTAAGTTAGATTCGTTATCTGAGGCTGCGCTATGGCGAAGGTTCGAATTCCACTTGAGCTGAATACTTGGTTGGTTCTTTTTCCAAGGGTTTCCTCGAATGTCAGGGAACCCCGTGGTGGATCCTCAAACTCATTTCGCCAAATACTATCTCACTATCACCAATTCCAATGACTCTAGGAAACCTGATACTTGATACAACGTCGTTAAATAACCGATTTAAAGTAAATTTGTCTTATAGCGCGTTTTAAAACAAATTATTTGAGTATTAATTCATTCATTCATTCATAGTTTTCTGTTCAAAGACAGGTCCTTCACTGCAAATCCAGCTTTCTTAAATCTTCCTTTTTTCACCATCCTCTTGGTCTCCGCATATGATCCATATATCTTAATGTTGACTATCATATAATATCTTCTTCTGCTCCCAACTTTTCTCCCGTTCGCCATTCCTTCCAGTGTATCCTTCAGTAGGCAGTTTCCAGTGTCTTAGCCAATTTCTTTTTTCTTTCTGATCGGCTACAGCTTCATTCTTTCTTCACTCACTCTTTCTAGCACAGCTTCATTTCTCATTTTGTTTGCCCATTTCACATGTTTCATTCTCCTCCTTATCCACATTTCAAATGCTTCCAGTCGTCTCTCTTCACTCCGCCGTAATGTCCATACAATGCCACACTCCACACAGAGCACTTAACGCCTTAGTTATTTCTTTTTCTAAGATTCTTAGAAGATGCTCTTTTTCTATTGAAAGTTTCCTTTGCAATAATTGCTATCTTCCTTTTGACTTCGGGTGTACTATAATGTTGCCAAGAAGTAGCTATATGAAGCTGTCCACTTGTTCTATTGCTTCATTTCGAATTCGCACGTTTACCTTGTATATTTTTCTCTAGATAATCATGGTCTTTGCGTTGTTTGCATTTACTTTCATCCCGTTCTGATCATAGCTGTCATTTAGCTCCAATAGCATATCCTTTAGCAAACCTAGGATCAGCTCTTCTTCTACTAACAACGCCATATCATTAGCATTTGAGTATTGGTTGTATTAAAATTTCTTATTTAGCTATTGGTGTACTTAATTTGTACGTAAGTGAGAAATACAGTAATTGAATTTTTAGGAATGATAGCCTATTTAATGCTTAGCTATTTCATTATACTATTTTGAAAGTAGCGCGATATCCCAGACAGGATCAAGAACGACTAGCAGACTGCCGGTCTCACATACAAATGTCTCAGAGGGGTACAAACATCCAGTTAGTACGGGGTTAACGCGTAGACTATTAATCACGGTGATCTCCTAAGCCTTTATAACTGACTTACGAAACCAGATTTAGCTATTCACTGTAGCTTCCCAAATTCAACCCCTCGCACAGTGGGCACCGATCCCACACAAAGTCTGTAAACTCATGAGAAAATTTTATTCCCCTATGAAGAATCCAACCAGCGCTCATTCCCTATTCCTAATTCAAGGCATGCCACCTCAAACCAATCAGCTTCGGTGCGGGACTATAGCATCTTCAAACAAAACTGGAAAAGACAAAATTCTAAATAGTCTGTGTCCGAGAACTCGAATATAACTTTCGACATCTTATGAAGAAGAATGAAGACATGGTGGCTTTCATGTTACTGTTATAACTCGCATTATAAATATATCCCTATGTACTTTCCTTTTAAGATTTGATAACGATGACTCCTTTCATTAGGATAAATTATAGCTGGCTCCACTCTAGACTACGATTTTTACTTCTAACTTATTTGAGTTTTAAAACAACCAGTGCAATATACGTTGGTACGGAACTTTTGAAAGAAATGACTGCGGGAAATAACGAGTTGAACAGTACGAGTTTTAAAACAACCAGTCCAATATAACTTGGCACGGAACTTCTGGAAGAAATGACTATGGTAAATACCGAGTTGAATAGTACGAGTTTTAAAACAGACAATGCAATATAATTTGGGACAGAATTTCTGGAAGAAATGACTATGGTAAATCCGAGTTGAATAGTACAAGTTTTAAAACAGCCAGTACAATATAATTTGGCACGGAACTTTTGAAAGAAATGACTATGGTAAATACCAAGTTGAATAGCACGAGTTTTAAAACAGTCAGTGCCATATAGTTTGGCACGAAACTTTTGTAAGAAATGACCACGGCAAATACCAAGTTGAATAGTAAGAGTTTTAAAACAGCGAATGCAATATAATTTGGCACGGAATGGCACGGAACTTTTGAAGGAAATGACTACGGCAAATATCAAGTTGAATAGTAAGAGTTTTAAAACAGTCAATGCAATATAATTTGGCACGGAACTTTTGGAAGAAATGATTACGGTAAATACCAAGTTGAACAGTACGAGTTTTAAAACAGCGAGTGTAATATAATTTGGCACGAAACTTTTGAAGGAAATGACCACGCTAAATACCAAGTTGAACAGTACGAGTTTTAAAACAGGGAGTGCAATATAATTTGGCACAGAACTTTTGAAAGAAACGACCACGGAAATACCAAGTTGAACAGTACGAATTTTAAAACAGTGAGTGCAATATAATTTGGCACGGAACTTTTGAAAGAAATGACTACGGTAAATATCAAGTTGAATAGTAAGAGTTTTAAAATAGCCAATGCAATATAATTTGGCACGGAACTTTTGGAAGAAATGAGTATGGTAAATACCAAAGAACGAGTTTTAAAACAGCCAGTGCAATATAATTTGTCACGGAACTTTTGGAAGAAATGACTACGGCAAATACCGAGTTGAATAGTACGGTACGAGTGCAATACAAATGGTATAGGTCGCATTTTATCAGGATGACTATACTATCAGGATTCAAGTCAAGGAAGTGGTCTCATGGTGGAATGTCTGGCTTATTGAGCGAATACCAATGTGGTACGACTAAAGCGTGCCAGCCGCCGAATCGATCACGCTATGCTTTCTTCTATTATCCTCCGCATCAAAAGCAAATCTATTTCGTGTCTAAAAGACATATCTAATCTTAAGTCCAAGGCGGTCTAGATTTATAGTGAAGCACGGAATATTTCATGCGTCTTACTTCCCAAAGTCATACATTACTGACAATTGGGGCGATGTAAAAATAAATTACGTAAATAGAAAATAATTATATTTGTATAAACTAACCGGTAAAGTTTTTATGAATACTACTAATAATAGGCCCTAATACTTTATTGCCAGAACAAAGATACATACTGATTTTTTTTATATAAAAACACTCTAGCATCCCCAGAAATAGTGATGCAACCCGTATTTAGCTACAAATTCAACGGACTTGGGCTCGATTCCCAGCGTAACTTAAATTATCAAATTATCTTAAATTTGTTTTCTTTATTTAAGTTTGTCTTGTTTTGTATTTAGTGGTAATCTTGCTCCGTGATGACCACGTGGCGACGGTGATTCGCTGTGTATGACTAAAGTTAGTTCATAATTCTCACATATATGCAAATGAAGAGAACATGCAAAAATTATGGTAAAGAAATAAAAATTAAAATGTAACTTTTAAATGACAAATTTAGCAACTTCGGAATATTTGCTTTAGACACATTTAATGAACGCAAAAAAAAAATGCCAGCACAATTTGGACTGAACTACAAACCGATAAGAAAAAGAAAGGGAAAGATAAAATCATCAACAGTAAGTAAGAACTTAATACATAATCAATCAAATTATCGAAACTTTCTGACAAAAGAATTTTAATAAAATGAGAGATTATAAGATTTACATTTCACACCTGCATACAATTCCCATGGATAAAATTCCGTATCGGAATTTGTGGGAATGTAGGCCTACTCGTATTATGAAATAATTAATTTCAAAGGTGAATTTTTAACTTATTTATAAATAAATTCAAGAGCTAAACGAAAAGTGAAATATTCCTCTCAAGTATGATTGATATTATACAATTCAACACGATGGATCTTTAAACACATCAATCAGAAATGAGCAAATCACATTATCAAGATTTATATTTGACAATCTAAGTCAATGAGAACAACCAATGGCCTAAATCGTTCCTATAGAGGCCTATACTATATTTTTTGGTTATTTAACGACGATGTATCAACTACTAGGTAATTTTGAGTCGAATTGGCGATATCGAGATGGTATTTGGTGAGATGATGCTTAAGATTCGTCACAGAATTACCTGATATTCGCCTTACACTTCGGGAAAACATCGGAGAAAAAACCAACCAAGTAATCAGCCCAAATGAAAATCGAATCCACATCTTAGCACACTCCTTGACTAGCAGTCCAACGTGTCTACGCTTAAGATACGCCAGTGGCGGTACTAAATACAAACCTACAAGTGTAGGAGCGACACCTGCACATATTGAAAAACATTTAAATCTAACAAAACAATACTGAGCCAAACAGAATTAAAAATAATGAAGGTGTACTTACTTACTTATGTCTTTTAAGGAATCCGGAGGTTCATTGCCACCCTCACATAAGCCCGCCATCGGTCCCTATCCTGAGTAAGATTAATCCAGACCCTACCATCATATCCCACCTCCCTCAAATCCATTTTAATATCATCCTCCCATCTATGTCTCGGCCTCCCCAAAGGTCTTATGATGTACTACCTCATGGAAAAGGTCTGACAAGCAAAGATTCTGATGAGGGCAGATAAAAAAGTTATTTTTTTTTCTTCCACCATGTTAGTAAAGTCAAAACAAATTCTTGTGCAAATTTTGGCCACTCGAATGCAATTACGAGGGCCGTAAAAATAAGTTTCCCTAAAAGAAAGAAAACACAATTTCATTGAAAAAATTATTGGAACAGATACAACAACACTGTTAAACTAATTTTTCAACTATTTTTCCCCATTGAAATTGAGACATACCATAGGATCGATAGAGAGGTGCAGACGGCTGTCACATACTGCTTCCGATCCGACACAGGGCTACGAAAGTTGATCCCACGGTACGACAAATGTCTCAATTCCGGTGGAAAATATGTTGAAAAATATCTCAATAATTGCTCCAATAAATCTTTCATGAAGTTTTGTTTTCTTTCTGTAAACGGCCCCAGAGAAATTTATTTTTTACAGCCCTCGTAATTGCGTTCGAGTAGCCAAAATTTGTATAAGCACTTGTTGTGACACTGTTAACATGATGGAAGAAAAAATAATAACTTTTTTATCTGCCTCCATGAGAATGTTTGCTTGTGAGTTCAAAGAATAAGTAACAGATTGACATATACGCACGCACACATTCACACATACGAAGTACAGTATGCACCAATTGTTAAGAAAAAGAAAACGTAGATTTCTGTATGCAAGAAAAATAGTTAATATTTATGTTTCACAATGTTATCAAGTTATGTAAAGTTAAGACACGACTTAGATAAGTAAGATTCATTACGTTAGTAAGAATCTCCATTCATACAGTGTCACTTTCGAACATGCATGCTAAATTATACCCATGGTGAACTATGTAGCAATTATGTCTTCTGCCTCAACTGAACTGTCAAGGGAACTATGCGAACCTCCCATTTCGGATTATAAGGAAGCTCTCACTAATCGTAGGAAGAAGATTATAACTTACCCGTACTCAGTGGAAGCAACGACTACAGAATATTTAATTTGGGTGCCCTTGGGGTATGTAGAACTTGATCAACATGGGCAACTCTCCTTCATTGTACATCGCAATATATCATTGGAATTTTATGGGTTTGCATTATTCCTAATGAAGGCAAATGTTTATCACACTAAATATACTGTGTGGTAGAAAAGAGCATTCAATATTTTGAGGAGTAGTACTTTTCATAAAAACAAGAAAAGAAAGTCTAATAAACATGGACCCTAAAAATAATATCTTGTTCATCAATGTCAATAAGATTTCCCTTAGAAAGCATGAAATATTCTGAGAGGTGATAGTATTCCTCCAAATGTAATAAACCTGGGCACTAAAACTAAATTTTGTATGACGCAAGGGTTTTAAAAAGTGGTATTGCAAGAACAGCTTATCTTGTAGTAAAGTGGGTTTTTTCCTTGTTTCTTATTGGGTGTACAGTATCATAACGGAAATGCAGTAAACAAAAGGTAACAAGGTCTGCAGTCATTTTGCCCCTTCAGTAAACAGTAGGACTATACCTAATAGGCCACAAGCAAAGATCTCACATTAGAAGACATGTTATTACAATGCAAATTACAAAGCCCTTGTTTCGTAACAAATTTTATTTTAGGCCCCATGTTTATTATACTGGGTGAACAATCCTTCGCGCTCCCGCGCTTTCGCGGCTTACGGCTAGTCAGCGGAACCAGCTGCTAAGCCTCCCGTCTCCACCGCGCTGAAGGTCGCGTCAGGCGTCAGTGTGAGTTGTACTCTTGCAAGATAAACACGCGTTTTTTAGGCGACCTAATACACATGACTCAATTCACGTATTCTATTCCCAAAGAGTATTCATGTATGATTCATACGTGCGTATAGAATCGGCTCGTGCTGTAAGGACATTATTTCAAGAGAGATTCCCTGGTGTTCAAGTTCCAAATCGAAGTTTGATTCAAAGACTGGTAAATAAATTTCCTGAACCGGGAAGGGTTCTTGCTTAATATGGGTGAGTAAATTACTTTTACTTTACTTTTTAAATGTGTATTAGTGTTCTTCTTAGTGTTTATTAGTAATAACTTACGCGGAAAATTGTAGATAGATTTAGTGCGGACTTCCTGACACCCTTTCACTGCGGCTATCGGCTTGACTCGCCCAAGACCTCGCAAGCAGTGGAAGCGGGCGCGCGGAGGATTGTTCACCCAGTACTTTGCTTTCTCGTTTTGATGAATACTGCCATTCCTTAAAATATTGAATGATATTTTAACACTCTGTACATTGATTGGTATAAGATTAATTTTCCATTTGCTTATCATTTAAATGCGAAACAAACATAAACAAAACGAAATTAGAATTGAAAAAGAACTAATTAGACATGAACAGTGTTTAAGCATAGTGATATGAAGAGTTATAATATAAACGCCAAGAAAGAAATGACATATAAATATGACTATAATTAAAATGACTGCACTAATTCAGTAGTATTTAAAACATATTTTAGATGGAATTTCGATATTGTGTGGCGTGGGGGAGAAGCAGAGGGCGGGCATGAGTTGACTTTGGGTGGAAAATAGGCCACAGTAGTTCCCCTGTTGCCATCACTCCTGCTCTTATGTACAGTGATATCAAGCCACAGGGAATCAAGAACAGTCAGCTTTACATCGGCTCAAACGTCAGCCATTGCTTCGGTAGTTAATATAGCGCGCATTTTTTAAAATACACGTGAAACACGTACAAAGGTACTTTGATTTAATTTCATCACAAGTATTTTGGTGTTTCTTTACACGAAAATTTATATTTATGTACGCTACCATCTTCATCAACACTATAAAAAATATTGATTCGAATAGACGGCTTTAGAGAGAGTTGCTTTCTACTGTTGTTCCCTGTCGCAAAATTTCGCTGTCATTCGTAATTAAGTTGCATTGGTGGAAAGACTTTACATCACACCATTCTGCCAATCCTAATAACTCAGTTAAATTTATACTTACCTATTGTAAGTGAAAGAATTTCAACAGAGTTATTAATTGAATTTTAAAAATAAACAAATCATCAGATGACTGAAAGCAAGTAATGGTCTCTTAAACCAATTTATAGTAATTTAGCAATTAATTCTGATGAGAAAAATTAGTTAAATAACATTATTTCAACTTCTGGAATTCCGAATGTTCATAGAAGTTTCCTACTGCTTTTATACACAGATGATCAGGATGTTTTGAATTGTGTAGAAACGGTAGGGCGATAGGGAATTTTCCTCCAACTCATAGATATTTGTAATTGGGTTTCAGTGTGGAAAACTGACATTCTATTAGTTTCGTTGAAGTTATGTCATTATCAGAACGCTGAAAAACAGCGTCTTGTAAAGACGTTGTTCGTTCAACAAAGAGATGTACAATCTACTGTGATAACATGTATGTTTACCAAAAAGAAAATTAAATTGTGTTCATAGAAACTGTGATCTTGCCACATCATACAGGTCAAGTGTCAAAATACAATGTTGAGAACGCAGATGTTTCTTGTGAAGCACACATAACAGATTCACTGTTTTCAGAAAGAAAACGGACTACGTCAGAAAATAAAATGAGATGTGGCACACGTGTTGAAAAGATTCAAGGAGATATGTGGTCATGTTTATAATTATTCTGAAAATATCGTAATGAGTTCTGAGAACTTTCCGAATAATCTTATAAAAATATAATAGGCTACAATCCAATTTAAATTTAGATTGAAAATTAGATATCGTCTGAGTAAATGCTCTTTTGTTTGCAGAAGTGTCATTTATTTGTAGACGTATAAATGAAAATAATTTAAGGACTAAGTAAAAAAATTAGATTTTTATTTTTTTCATTTCATTATATGGACTTAACTCTTTAGTTTAGTGGAAAAATGTATAACATCACCAATATTTTTCGAATTACGACCTAAAAC
Source organism: Periplaneta americana (assembly GCF_040183065.1). NCBI lineage: Eukaryota > Metazoa > Arthropoda > Insecta > Blattodea > Blattidae > Periplaneta > Periplaneta americana. Next base: position 123,456,852 of record NC_091118.1, on the reverse strand, counting down.
GCGAGGAGGTGCCATTCATCAATACACATCTTCGGTAAGAGTGTCCCTCATTTCACGTAACTTACATTTTTTGAAACCGTTTCCCTGATAAACCGTACAATTTAATTAAATTTTGTAAACGTGTATTTCACAAAAAAGAACAAAATTAATCTTTATAACTGCTATATCTTTACTAGTTTTATCTTATAACCTCTTTATGCAAAAAAGTGTTTAGTTTACGGAGAAAAAAGTGAGAAGAAATATTTATCATTCACGTATTTTGAAACAATAAGGGCCAGTTTTGTTAAGACATTAATTGTGAATAAAATGAAGTAAGAAACATTTTAAAATATTAAAAATAATACGAGATATTTGGGAAACGGTTTTTCCTATCGCAGCACCCGCCAATATAATGAACTGTAAACGGTTAAAGGTAAATATATTTTTAATTCTAAAATTTATTTTACGATGTAGAAGATTTGTGTAAATATTACACCAAATTTCAGAATGAAAGGAGTTCAGATTAGGAAGTAATGAATTTTTTAATATTACTAAATTTAGATAGGTCAATGGTCTACAAGAACCCTTAAGATCTTTGAAGGAAAATACTGTTGGAAATTGTGTAGGCATAGGAGTGCATATGCGAATGTGAGTGTAATCATATTATGTGTAATGGTGAGAGCTAAGAGTAGGATCTTTGGACCGACGCGGCCGAAGAAAAAGCGGATCATTCTCTAAATTCAAAGTGACGATGACAAACAGCAGCCCGTCTGCAGAGGTCACGGAATAATGATCCTTTGCATCTCCTGCCTGCGGAAAACGTGAAGAGATCTTCGGGATAAGGCAGTCTTCGAAAATTTTTTGTCACATCTAATAGTAGAACTCTATATTTTACAAAAACAACGAAATCAACATAAGCAGCATAACTTTGATACAATAACAAAGTAAAATTAATATGACGATGAAAAAATGAGGCATACTTATGTGACTTTATAGCGTGTACGTGAATACATTTATGTACAAAGAAAGATTCTCAAGAATAACTTTCATTTAACTTAAGTGGAAGTAAGGAAATAATTCCTTTGTTTCAAGAAGTGTATTCGCAGCTGAGTGTACTGAAGATTCCTCATTAAGAGACTGCGTTCATGTGCGTTGGAAGAGATGTAGAAAATCTTGGCACGCGCACAGTGAAACAACCACGTGACTAATAACAAACGTAGTTTTAGATAAAGACTTGAGTAAGATACAGCCAACTTGCGACTTGATGAGGAAAGGAGAAAAGTTTAACACCACGTGGTGTGCAGGGGTTAGAATCATGTTCTGGTTTACGAAACATCATGGCCCCGTAAAGTCTCACCATGTTTGATTAAACCACTTATCAAATATAATTGGAGATATACTATGGTAATGCCTTCACGCTATGTACGAGCATACATGTAGCATGTGCTCATAAGATTATTACAATTCTGACTTCTTTTTGCTCGATCAATCAGATTGCATAATGTATCGATTTCCTTTCCTGTTTCTGCAAGAGTTGCTAATTTAAACTGCAGTGCCATGCTTTTTATTCAAGCATTACCTACAAATTCAGCGGTCTACGTTTCGATTCTCGATGAAGAAGTGACTTTTTCTGACGTCTATACAGAAAATTCATCTGGCAAAGGGGAAAAAATCACAGAGGGTTAGTCAGGTGAGTACAGAGACCACCTCATCAAGTTTCCGCCTTCGGAAGTGCAACGGTCAATCCAAAACTGAGGAAGATGGTCCTTGAGATACTCAAGATACGTGAAGATGGAAGTGAGATGTTGCACCATCTTGCTGGAAAATGTATGTACAGTAGTGGCAAAAAAACCGGACCGATTCTTGTAGCTGATTTCAGAGCCTTGTTCACTCCAGAGCACGATACACTGGTAACTAAGACTTTCGTGGTTCGAATCCTTTCTGGGAAGGAAACTTTTTTTTGTTCCTTATTCAAATTTATTCCCAATACTTTACGATTGCAGCGATATTTTACTACTTAATTAACTTATTATTCCCAGAACATTAATTTTACCAGCAATCGAAAAGTATTGGGAACAAATTTGAATAAGGAACAAAAAATGTTTCCTTCCCAGGCAGGATTCGAACCACGAAAGTTTTAGTTACAAGTCTATCGTGCTCTGGAGTGAACAAGGTTCTGAAATCAGCTACAAGGGTCGGTCCGGTTTTTTTGCCACTACTGTACACTTCTGTCCCTTCCTGGCGTCACAACAGAACGACGAGCTGCGAAATTCAGGACACAAAACGCTAAGGTTTCGATAGCGCCATTTTCTAATAGCCAGTGTATGCGCATATGGTAGTAGTACTCTTAATAAATTATGACAATTACCAGCTGTCTATTAAGACTAACTGCGTTCCTACAGCTTACATACTTTCTGAAATAAATTATATTAAAATAGGAGGAATTAGGCTACTTTGAGACATGTGATACAGACTGAAAAACCAAACATGTACAAAAAATGGGTTAATATTGATAAAATTCCATTTCACCCTTATTTCACAATTAAAGATGTTGTAGGTTTTTTAATCCTAATTATTTTTGAAACTAGTGTTTTTATGTAACTGAAAAGGGAACAATAGGAGCAAATTCCAATTTAATGTGTTAATTTCGTTCAGAAGAGGAGACACTGATAACAAATAGGAAGTTCCGTCATGAGTTTCCGTGTTTCTTAAACTTATTAACTGTATGATAATAAAATAGAAAAAATAGCTGCAAATATTAAATACAAAGCACAAAAATATGGGCTTCAGAAACAGCTTAAAAATCTACATTTTAATAGCCCTTTGTTAAATTCTTGAAACGCACGTGTTCGATAAGCTCTCCGCAATGCTTTACGTTTCACGATCAGATACGTCTGTACACGAAATATAAAGAAACGCTTTCAGTCGCAGAGGTTATTCAGTGTCGAAATTCAGCATGTACGAGAAATGTTGTTTGGGGTTCTATAACAAAGTAAGATTCTTTTACGCGGTTTAATTCCCTCCAGGAGGAAACCATGCTAAGAATTTTATCGTCTTTTAAAATCCATCGCCATCATCCGGGTTTGAAACCGCGGACCTGTGATGCAACAGATAGAATGGTGACCACTAGACCATAGATGTCCAATTGTAACTCGTACGAGGTAACCCCTGGCGTAAGCAAACCGCAGCGCATATTCTTTTAAGGTCGTTTTCCCTATTTTATATGGAAAGTTATTGACCCTAGCAGAGCATGTTTGACGTGCAATATCTCCTGGTTCTATAGGCGTTTGGACACCCATGAACTAGACCGTCCTATACAACATCATCTACATCGTTCTAGGTTCCTATTAGCAGAGTTGATGGGAAATTCTCAGGAACATCCGACGACACTAAAACGTAGCCTACATTGTAAACAATTTCATACAGTTAAATTGTGACTTACAAGTTAGCCTGACAAATCTCGCTCTACTGTGGTAGATTTTCACCGTAAAGGCAAATATTTTTTTAACGGCAAATGCTCAACTTTTTGCCTCATTCACCGAGCGGCCCCTCTAGGAGAAACACGCCGTAATTTTACACATTTTGCCGCAGAACTTTGCCCTTGATGCACCATGGAAGGTGGTCTGCAACGCACCAGTGTGATTGTGATGATTAATAGAGTAATGGTGGAATGCCCGTAGAGGAAACGGGAATGCCCCACGAAAACCTAACACCGTGTTTCTCCAACACAAATTCCACATGGACTTGCCGGGATTCGAACCCGGGTTACCAGTCTGGAAAGCCGAAGCTCTACAGGCACATAGAGAGTGATTCACGAGGATTTACCGTCTCTTACGGAGCTTATTTCCGAAGACATTCTGAGCAAAAAATATATTATAGACATGTGTCCTAATTTCAATATTTTCAGTTACACTAATTTGAAGTTGTTAGTAAAATACCTTTTTTTCTTTAATTTTAAGGGTAAAAAATATAAAAAATTGAGAATGAACTATTCAGAAGTATAATTTCTTTAATTGGCTAGTGTTCTGAAGCTAAAAACGTGTTGTTAATTGCTTTGTACAGATTTTGTTTTTCAATTTTTAACTAAAAAATACATCATTCTTACGCACTTACCACAAAAATTGTTACAAATCATACGTCTTTAGGAACTTGATTCTTTACAGTTTAATTATGCATTCTAATGTACATTCTTGAAGAATTTACAAGAGCGGCGTGGTTTGTAACAATTGTTGTGATAAATGCGTAAGAAAATGTAATTTTGTAGTTAAAAATGGGGAAAAAAATTCTGTACGAATCAACCATGGAATTCACGGCACATTTTAAATTTCAGAATACTACCTAATTAAAGAAATGGTACTCCTAAATAGTTCATTCTTTATCTGTAATATTATTTTACCCTCAAAACTCAAGAATAATGGTATTTTACAAACAATTTCAAATTAGTGTAGCTCTGAAAATATTGAGATTAGGACAAATGTTTATATGACAGTTTTTTCTCAGAATGTCTTCGGAAATAAGCTCCGTAACAGTAAATCCTCGTGAATCACCCTGTATAGTAATAATAATAATATTAATAATAATAATAATAATAATAATAATAATAATAATAATGATCACCATCATCATAAATATCACAAGACTTAGGCCAATGGTCTGTTCTAGGTCCCCTAAATCCATTTTTTAGCGGCTGACATCTCCTTTATCATTGGGCTTGAATTTAGCGATAAAATGTTTTTCTTTTAATTTATAAACCTTCTACTATAATGTCCTCGCTGGTCGGTTTACTGTACGCAGAAAGGAATTGGATGGTTCCAGAAAATGTTTATCGAGCATCCTTTCCTCTTGATTATCATCCTAGTGTATCCTCGCTATCATAGGCGTTACGGATGTCCCCAACTCAGAACGCAGAAATAGAATTCTCCACACTGCCAGACTAGCGGAGTCCAGGAAGTTCTTCATTGATCGTATTTGAAGGCGTTACCAGCCAACTATCTAACTTTTACTAGAACATTAAGAACACGTGCTGGTATTTGGAAATCAGGAATTGAATGAAGACAGATTGCTTATTTTCACTGTGGACACAGCAAAAAAATTAGCGGAAACTTAGCAAAGCGATGGAGTGATGGAAGGCAGGCTGAATGGTGTTGATGACAAGCCCAGTAAAATATTTATGACGTGCACCAAATAATAGTGAAATGAAACAATGAACCTTGGCGCTTGAGGTCAAACTCCGGCCCTTTATTCACGGGAGGGGGCAAAAATTCGCGGAACTGCACTCCATTCATTACGTGCGAGAAGATTAATTATATGATGAAACTGCTTAGTTGTTATTCATTGTCGTCATCTGCATTAAAGGATTAGACCATTTGACACCAACGCTGTACATTCAAGAACACTTCACAACGCCATCATGGCGTACGTTTAGAGCATGGGTGTCCAAACGCCTATAGAACGAGGAGATATTGCACGCCAAGCATGCTCTGCTAAGGTCAATAACTTTCCATATAAAATAGGAAAAACGACCTTAAAGAATATGCGCTGCGGGTTGCTTACGCCAGGGGTTACCTCGTACGAGTTACAATTTGACATTATGGCTTAGAGGCTGACACAATAAATAATGAAAGTTATTTATGTGGTACTCATATTAGTGTGAAATTTTAATGCATTTAACAAGTAATAACTGATAAATGGCGGACAGTAGGCAAATGGCTTCCCACGGTGGGGAACCGATTTCAAATCTACATTATAAAAACCGATTATATAAACCGATCTCGGCAATTAGAGCAATGAATGACGTAAACCACATACATTGACATATTGATTTATTGATATAGTTCACAAGTACAAAACTTAATAATATAACAAAAGATCTATAAACAAATGTAGTTCTACATACTAAATATACAATTTCCTAGACTCATTATTTTATTGCAAATGTCAATAATTTATTGGTTCAAACTTGCACTTACGTCTGGGTAAACCACATACAGTCACTCACCCTTGACACTGCGATGAAAATATTTAAGGCAAAAATAGTACCCATACTGACGTATGGAATACATATAATATGGGGGCGCCTGAAAAAGAGAGACCTCAAAATCTGGGAGAACGTCAAGGCAACCTACTTAAAGAAGGTGCTCGGTGTGTCGAAATACACACCGTCCAGACTCACATACCTGCTCACCAGAGAACCCTACCTGATCGAAGACCTACGACACTCCCTGCTGCTGCCAACTACGGAGGCCTACGAGAATTTATTAATCGAGATCCTGCAGAAGAGGAAGGAAGTAGAAGAATTTTACACCACCAGTGCCATGACCGACAGAACCAGAAGGAGCTAATCAGCAAATGAGGAACGTTGCTACCAGACTGGCGGTACACGGATTTCTCCATAAAGTGTGCGGCATAGATAGGTTCCATGAAGTATCTGAAAACTGCATATGCAAACTGTGTGGTCACAAATGTGGCAAATACCACGTTCTGAACTGCAAGAAGAATGCCAAAACCGTGACTGAACTCAGTATAGACTAACTATTCTGCACACTTGTGCGCATTTCCTATTATTATTAAAAACCGAGTTGTAGTAGAGCAAATTTAACCACGTTAATCTTGATATGTCGGTCAGCTTTATACTATTTAATAATAATAATAATAATAATAATAATAATAATAATAATAATAATAATAATAATAATAATAACAATCTTGACAAGAAGCCTTTACAGGACTATTACTGAGTCGAGTCGCAATTTTTAAGGTCTTCCTCCTAACGACCTCTTTCCCTTGTGATGTTAATTCGAAATTTGGCGTGAAATATAGTAACAGTACTAGTAAATCACTTTGTGATTTAAGATAGCGCTTATTCCGTCGGATCCCGGCCAATTAGTCACTCATACGAGTGCACTTCCACACATATTATGTGGACAATGTCCTACGTTCATAGACATCTATGGTAGTGTAGAGGGCAGCCACTAGAGGGAACCCAACAGGTGGAACTTAAACTGAGACGATTCGAGCTGACACCATGACGGGAATCCGGTGTGGCTTAATGGATAAAGCATCAGCACGTAAAGCTGAAAACCCGGGTTCAAATCCCGGTGCCGGAGAGAATTTTTCTCCGTTCCACTACTCTTTCATCGTAAGATGACGCAGAATATCTGCATGGAAACTTCATATGTACTTCGGTACATTAAAATAATATATAAGGCAAATGTCAGATAATCTATGGCGAATCCTTGGCCTCATCTCGCCAAATATCTCACTATCATCAATCCCATCGACGCTAAAGAACACAGTAGTTGATACAGTGTCGTTAAATAACCAAGTAAAAATATAAATAAATCTAAGTACAATATTTTCTAACCTCATTTTAAGAACAATGTTCTCGTTTATGAAGGTTTGTGTCCTCTTTTTTATCGCTGTTTGAAAATAAATATTTCGTCTTACAATTTATGAGAGAAATTTTTGCAGGTCATTTTTACTTTACAGTACTGTATTTGTACGTGTGCTTCTTGCCAAGGGAGTTTCGACTTGAAGAGTCTTTGTTAGAGGGGGATCGACGCGACGTTGTGCCATCTCACGTCACGGACTTTCCACCGTGTGTTCGTTTAGTGTCAGATTGAGGAGAAAAATCCAAATATGTACTGAGGTCAAGATTCTTCAAAGGCTAAAGCGTCATAAATTTATATTAGTAACAGCGGCTAGTTGATCATAAATGCTAAATTTTTATAAATAAGATTTTAATAATAAGCAGAAAGTGTTCAACACCGGAGCAAAATATTTATTTAGACACAATTTCCGCGAGGATTAATAGGACTTGGAATTGCATCCAGCTGATTTACAATTCCTAGTAAACAAGTCCTTCCGCGAATTAACTACTAACACATATCAACAATGAAGTTTAACGACGTAGTTTAACGTACTGTAATGAGCAACTAACGCGTCTGTTCCTCAGTTTGTAAACTGTTGGCTACCTAGCAGATGTCCGGAACTGAAATTCTTGGCAGCGTCCCACTTCTCCCGGGGAATCCCAGGGAATCCCGATTGACATTTGTCCGGGGTGAATGTGACCGCTACGGAATAAATACAATACATACGTTTCACTTCTTTGAATTAGGTTATATGTCGCAAATCTGTCTAATAATTCTATGGTACATTCAGGTAAAAGCAACATTGAATTTTTAGAAATGAAGAATGTAGTAGGACAATGTTTCTCACATTTTTCCCACTGGGGGATCCCTTTCAATCTAAATTGTAACCGCGAAGCTCTTGTAATCCATTTCGTTTTATTATTATTATTATTATTATTATTATTATTATTATTATTATTATTATTATTATTATTATTATTATACATTTATTTAAGTCGGCTTACCTGCAAAATTGAAACTGTCATGAATTCGCATACATTGTGGCCGGGTAGCTCAGTCGGTAGAGCAACTGACTAGGGACTGGAAGGTCCGGGGTTCGATCCTGGCTGGTGACGGGATTTTATCGTGACCAATAGAGATGAACAAAACTAACTGTCACTCTCGCTCGCTGTGTTCGTTGCATTTGTCTTTCGAGTCTCGTCTCGTCATTTTCGTGCGCTTCGAGTCTCGCTCGTCATTCACGAAATAGCATTTGGTCGGCGTGGAAAGATTTCGTAACTTTGAATAACATACATCATTGAAATAAATAATATTATAAATGTTTAATGAGACAAAAGGACAAAACAGAACAGTATCTTAGTTATTAAAATGTTCTGGTTCTATTATATGATATTACCTATGGTTATATAGGCCTAAATAGGGGGTGAAAATTTCAAATAAATCTGCATTTCTATGAAAAATAAAACATAATGTTAATATCTTTTTACTTGAGATTGCACACTTGATCTCAAACATATGAAGAGAAAATTCCTAGCCTTTTAATAAGGGCCTAGTAATTAAATAAAGACTGGGGAACGGATTATTATACACTGAAAGGTAGAGATGATGTTTCAAATAGACTACTTGATTGTTTGTACACATATAACAGTTGCCAAAGTAGATAAAAATTCAGTCAGGTATAAACAACTGTGGCGATTCAAGGCTGTTTGACGTTCGGGACTTCGAGAGTGATCAATCTCGACGTCTCGAAACACTCACAAGCAGTCTTGACGTCAACGACGCGACGCATACAACACTGTCGTGCGGGTTTTCGGCTTTACGGGCGCTGTTAGTCTTGCTTTCTCGATCGTTTTTCATCTCTAGTGACCAAACTTCCAGAACGGCCCCAATGTTCACTCAGCCTCCTATCAAATTGAGTACTGGGTCTTTCCCGGGGTAAAAGGCGGTCCACATCACCTCATTCTAGTGCAGAGGTCAATGAATGCATGCAGCTGTACCTCCATGTCCCCATGCGCCTCATGACTCTGAGGGAACTTACAATCATTACTATTAAATTTTGTAATTTAACAACGTAAAAAATCATCTTTATGATCCAATATTGATTATATTTCTATTAATATTTAATAAGCAATAAACATGTGAAATCTAGTACCTCAATAATTCTGTTCAATGGGATGAGTGTGTTTGTTTTTTAAGACTGCAGATTCTCTTTATATCTGATTTTATGGCGGAAAGTTATAGCATCATTTCTGCTTTTTGAATTTAGTGTGTATTTTGATTTGGTGAACACATACGCATACACATGCTCTGATGTTTCTAGTAATGAACACAGTAACTTCACTATTTTTCATCAAAATATTAGGGGATTAAAACAAAAAACTGATGAATTGATCACTTCTTTAGCAACTCAAAAGCATAAACCTCAGATATTATGTATAACTGAACATCATATGAAGCAACAGGAAATACTACAACTGTCTTTACATGGATATGTATTAGGTTCTCATTTCTGTAGAGATGTCTTCCAAAAAGGGGGTGCCTGTATTTTTATCAGAGAGGATCTATTATTTAGTAAAATTGATATATCTGATTTTTGCCTTGAACAAGATATTGAAATCTGTGGAATACAAATTGGTTATGAGATATCAAATTTAATTATCTTATGTGTTTATAGGGCGCCAATGGGAGATTATAAGAAATTTACAACTAACTTAGATTCATTATTGAAAAGACTTTATAAACCACATACCGAATTTGTAATCTGTGGTGACATAAACATAGATTATCTATCAGAAAGCTCACGTAAAAGAAAATTAAACTCACTTCTTGAAACTTATAATCTTAGTCACACAGTAAGTTTTCCAACCAGAACACAAGCTGGAAGTAGTACTGCCATTGATAATATATTTATAGATAAAAGTAGATTGAATTCCTATTCAACAGTACCATTAGTCAATGGCCTGTCTGATCACGATGCACAAATTCTAAGTGTTTTCAATATGAGTGAAAAATTCCAAAGTGTTAATCTAAAAATAAAAAAAAGGATTATAAATGCTGAATCTCTTCATCATTTAAATACATGTCTACAAAATGAATCTTGGGAAAATGTATATAGTACCGATACCATTGATATTAATACTAAATTTAATGCATTTTTCACTACATTTACGAATTATTTCAATGAATGTTTTCCAGTCAAGGTGGTGAAAAAATGTAAAAGTAAAAACATGTGGATAACTCAAGGAATTAAAATATCATGTGCTAGAAAAAGGAATCTATATTTAATGAGTAGGAATAGTGATGATCCTCATGTTCTTAATTACTACAAGAATTACTGTAAAACTTTGACAAAAGTTATAAAAGATGCAAAGAAAATGTATCTGAATGAAAAAATACAAAATTCAGATAATAAGATTAAAACTATTTGGGATATTATTAAAAATGAAACTAATCGATATTCAAAGAGTGAAAATATTACTTGCATTAAAATCAATGATAGTAAAATAGATAACCCAAAATCAATTGCAAATCATTTTAATGACTTCTATATAAATATTATTCAGAACTTAAACATTCAAGATTGTCCAGAAGATGCTGCACTTGGTTACCTAACTGATGCATTTAACACTGAGTTTTTAGGTCTCAAATTTATTCCCACTACCGCAGCAGAAATCATGCATGTGATAAAACAACTAAAAACAAAATATTCCTCTGGATATGATGAAATTCCAAGTAAAGTTCTGAAAGCTTGTTCTGAAATATTATCCCATCCGTTAAGCTATCTATGCAATTTGTCAATGCAATGTGGTATTTTTCCAGAAAGACTCAAATATTCAATAGTAAAACCAATATACAAAAAGGGAGATAAATGTACTATTGCTAATTACAGACCCATATCATTATTAACAACATTTTCAAAAGTGTTTGAGAAAGTTATGTATAATAGATTATATCATTACCTGGAGTCCAACAATATATTAGTTTTAGAACAGTTTGGATTTAGAAAACAAAAATCGACAGAGAATGCTGCTTTTAGTTTGGTGGATGAAATACTAAATTCATTAAATTCGAAACTACATGTAGGTGGGATTTTTTGTGACTTGGCTAAAGCATTTGATTGTGTAGACCATAGTATATTAGTAAAAAAATTGAAGTTTTATGGTATTAAAGATGAGATGTTGGGTTGGTTTACATCGTACTTATCAAATAGAAAACAAAAAGTAGAAATAAATGTACCAAATAGTCATAAAGTTACTTATTCAGAATTTATAAATATTAAACATGGTGTTCCGCAGGGGTCAATTTTAGGTCCATTGTTGTTTCTAGTTTATATTAATGATTTAGACTTGACCATAAACAATTTATCTAAAGTAATTTTATTTGCAGATGATACAAGTGTAATTATTTCAAGCAAATAATACGATCATTTTATAAACACTTCTAATACAGTGCTGAATCTAATGAATGAATGGTTCCATGCAAATAAACTAGCACTTAATGTTGATAAAGCCAGTGCAGTCAAATTTAGTACACACAATAGTGCTCAGGTTTCCTACAGTATTCGATTAAATGGAACTCATCTCAAAGAATCTATAAGCACAAAGTTTCTTGGTTTAGAATTGGATAATCACTTGAACTGGAAAACGCATATAGAATGTATTACTCGTAAATTGAGCTCTGCCTGTTATGCATTAAGATCCTTATCTACTATTGGTGATATAAACTTACTTAAAATGTCATACTTAGCATATTTTCACTCTGTAATGAAATATGGATTAATATTCTGGGGTAACTCGTCTGAAGCTAAACACGTTTTTGTTTTACAAAAGAAAGCTATAAGAATAATGGCCGGTGTGCATAAAAGGACCTCATGTAAAAATATCTTCCGAAACTTAGAAATCTTGACTTTACCTTGTGAATACATTCTTTCCCTAATGATGCTGTATATTAAGAACCAAGATAAATTCAGTACTAATCAAGACATTCATCATTTTAATACAAGACATAAATCAGATCTTCATCTACCCTCTGTTAGTCTAAGCTGTTTTAAAAAAGGAGTTCGCTATTCATGTATAACAGTCTTCAATGCACTGCCTAATAATCTTAAAGATTTGAAGAACAACGAGAAAAGGTTCAGAAAAGAATTAACCAAATTTCTACATACTCATACCTTCTACACAATTGATGAATTGTTTATGCTTGTGAATTGAATTATTCTACTTAAATGACATGTACAATTTTATATAGCTCAACTAAAATATGTTTTTATATTGACTTAATCTGTTTACTATGTATTGTATTTTTTGTTTAGCATAACTGATGAATTGTATGTACTGTATACGTCAACTGATGAATTGTTTAAGCTTATAAATTGAATTAATCTACTTCATATGAATTGTATAGCTTAACGAAAATAAGTTTGTAAATTGAACTAATTTGATTGTATATGTTTGTATAGTTTGGCTGATGAATTGTATATGTTCTTAAAATGGTTACTAGTCTGTGTAGCTCTACTGATGAATTGTATATAGACCTACTGTAAATTGAATGGTAATATGTATATATAGCTCAACTGATGAATTGTTTATGATTATAAATTGAATTAATCTACTTGATATTAATTGCACAAATTTGTATAGCTTAATGAAAATATGCTACTTTGTATTGTATATATTTGTATAGTTTTGGCCGATGAATTGTTTATGCTTTAAATTGAATAGTAATCTATATAGCTCTACTGATAAATTGTTTGTGTTTGTAATTTGAAGTAGTTTGCATGATATGTATTATCAATTTCTGTATATCACAACTGGTTGAATTGTTTATACCTTAAATTTAATTAAATTGTTTTGTATTATAATATAGCTCAACTTATGAATGATCGTTTGCGTTTGTAAATTTAATAATCTGATTGGCTATGTATTGTATACTTTTAGTAGAGCCATCGATGTAGCTCAGTCGGCAGACTCGCTGGGCTGCTGTTCCGGAGCTGCGTTCGGGCTTGGGTTGGATCCCCCTTTGGACTTTGGTTTCTTCCGAGGTTTTCCACAGCCGTGGGACTGAAGCCGGATGGTCTATGGCGAGTCCTTGGCATCAACACCTTTGATTTGATTACCCCCTTTGATATGATTACCTGGTTGGGTTTTTCCGAGGTTTCCCCCACCGAAAAGGCAAATGCCGGGTAATATTTTGGCGAATCCTCGGACCTCATTTCATCTCACTACATCTCGCCAAAATGTAAAAAAAATTGTACAACATTGTAAAAATTGTAATTGTAATATTGTAAAATGTTGACATGTTCCACATCTTAAAGCTTCATTGCTCATGTAAGATCTATGGAATAAAATAAATGAATGAATGAATGAATGAATGAATGAATGAATGAATGAACGCAGAAAACACAGTGACAAAAGTGATAAATTATAAATATTATTTTCGGTTTTTGATGTTTAATAATAATAATAATGACAATTATTATTATTATTATTATTATTATTATTATTATTATTATTATTATTATTATTCGTGATCTCTCATGTTATTACTGAGTCATATTCTCGTGATTTTTGGTCACTTAAATTTATAGTATTCCCTACATACAAAATAGAGGCCTAATTTAAAAACCATTTAGGGCTCGCGAAGCCCCTGAGGTTCCGTGGAACACACTTTGAGAAGCGCTGTGGTAGGATATAATATTATAATGTAACATAATAATATAATAGGAATAATTGATTAAATAGAATAGAATTGACAGAAAGAGAAACTTTGTGTAAAGCTAACGTTTTAAGACAACAAGGCAAGATAGTTATTTATCAATAGAATAATATACTAAAGCAGGAATAATAAACGCGATCCTTCAGAAATGTTAGGCCAGGTGGTCCGTTTTCTCGAACAAATGAAAGTCGTTTATCGTCACTGTATATCCGGAAATCGAATCCCAGCGTTCTATATTTGTAGCCGGATACACCACCATTTGACTCACAAAATGTTAAAGTTATACTCCCTCTGTTCCAAAATATGGTATAGAAAGATGTAATTAATTCTGTTCCAAAATATGGCATAGGCCTATATGTATTAAAGTTCTCAGTAATATAACGTAACTTTAATACATTTTCTATACTTATTTATTTGATAAATTAACATAAGCAAGACATAGAAATTAGGTACATTTCATTCTGTGTGATGTCAAATTAATAAAATAAAAAACAAACATTGGTTTGAGACAGGCTAATTAACATAAAAACTGCAATAAATTACAACCCGTTTTTGTACGACTGTTGAGCCTTACAGTTAAATGTTCTATTGAACATTGACTGGATTGGTGTTACATTTTCTGCAACAGGAACACCACAGCAGGTGCCCATTTGATTTCTGTTCATAATGAACTATTTAAATATTATAATTTGACGCACTACAGAAAATTAGAAACATTCACAACTGCACTGTCTGATAGTCCCCTTTATTAAATGGTTTGAGCTGTGACATTTATTCAGTTTGACTTCCGTCTTTCATATACTGATGATATTTTGCATAACGTTTTAACTGCTATTTCTTTCCTATAGGCTTGAAAAGTCTTCACAGTAATAAACAATTACTTAGATGAGTAGAAGTGAAAAAATATATAAATTCCTTAGAAATATAACTGGATATATATTAATTAATAGAGCAAATCCGTAAAAACCAAATAGCGAATTACAAGAAAACTTGATATGCTCACATTAAAAGAGATGAATAAAGATTACATTAAATTCATTAAATATGACACACATTCACTAGAATTGCTAAAAGTTTAGATCTATTAACTCTATCGATGCCTTTTTAATATAATTAACGTAATATGAGTTTCCGTATCAAGTGAAATTCTCTGTGCTTCTTCAATGTGTTTTTAACGTGAAATAACTAATAAAAAAAGCGTCCCTTTGGATATCGTTTTCTTCTTTACCAATTAGGTCATAATACTTTATAAGTTAGTTCTTAGTAGGTTTTTTATGTTGACAGAATGTACAGTAAGCAGTAACCAAAGGCTACCTTGAAATGCCGTTCTAATGGGAAGAGGTTTCTTGGCTGCCACATTAAAAGATGGAAAGAACAATCAAGACCGTAAAAGGTCTTATGAAATAGGATTTTGAGACTAATTCTGGAAGGGACGACTGTGATAAGAATGAGTATGACTACAAATAAGGATTTTCATTTTTGTATTTTTACAGGCTTCTATTATTCGTATTTTCCGTAATAACTGGTTTGAGATCTGTTTCTCTGTTAATATGTTAAATAATAAATGCCGGTATTATAATCTCTAGGCAGCAAACTGTTTCAACTCGAAAGCTTAATAAATGAATAAAGACTTCAAAATTACGATTGTACATGCGGAAGTATTCTAGTTCATGGAATTGCTTGTTGCATACCTGTCAGGTTGCGCAACTTCAGCTTAACCCATGACATATAGCAAATATTTTTTAACTATGCTGATGTAAAATTGACAATTAATATGTATTATTCTATTATTATTATTATTATTATTATTATTATTATTATTATTATTGCTATCTCTGTTTTTCTTTCTTTTTTGTATTAGCTCGATGAGAGCTCTATAATGTTCTTTTGATCCTGTTGACCCTCTATAGCGCTTTAATTTAATTTGTATTATTTTTATCAGCGTCTGTATTGCTTTTTTGTATTTATATGTGCTATCCGGTAGGATGGAAGAGAAGGTCTTATGGCCTTAATCCTGTCAGATTAAATAAATAAAATATATAAGTAATGAAAGTTAGTCTTTAATATTTGACTTTCCATTTCATTATCATGTTATATATAGGCTTCCCAGACGTCCCGTAAAATACGGGATCGTCCCGTTCTTCGCTAAAGCGTTCCGTTGTCCCGAGAAAAGTGTTCAGGACAGCTTTCCGTCCCGTATTTTAGAGTACTAAACTGAGAAAAAACTGAAAAGTTACAATATCTATTCAATACTACAAATTACAAATATCGCACTTCATCATTATAGGTGACTGTAGATGAACTATTATGAAACAATACTATTGTGAGTTATTAATTTCTCAAGGCGAGAGATGGCAACACCAAACGTTTAGATGAAGTCTGGATGGATCTTTTTAAAAGTACTGAAGGAGAACTCTCAAATTTGAAGACGGTAGTGGAGTTCATTATGTGTATCCCTGGAACAAATGCGTATATCGAAAGACTATTTTATCGCATGAACACTCTATGGACTGACGAGAAAAATAAATTGTCTGTAAAATCATTCTTCAGTGAGGATTATGTTGTTTTTCATGACATGATTCTTCAAAATAAACAATTTTTAAGTGAAATTCATTCTTTAGAGAAATATTGCAAGGCCAAGTCGGATTGATTTATAAGAATATTGTCACGTGAGTAACTTAATGTATTTTGTAGTTATTACTGTAATGACTTGGAAAAACAATTTGAAGGCAACTTACATAAAGAAGCATAAACAATGCAAATATGCTCCCTAACAATTTTGTTTACTATTTGTTTACTCACTCTTAGTTAGTTAGTAAAATGTTTGTGTAATAAAGTTTACTATACACATACTTTGAAAGATTGGCATATTTGATGGGTGCGCATACTAAACTTACTCAGTGATAACTGATGTGCCCCGTATTTTTTTCCAATATGTCTGGGAACCCTACATAAGTTATGTAGAATGAAGGTGTCAGAATGTAGACTACAGTATATTCAGAGTATATTCCTCTCTTGCCTGAAAAGACCTATCCATCCAGTTTCGGAACAAGAATAGAATGTGCACACAACCCTGTCCGATCAATGTGTATGTTTTATGTCACGTGTGGTTTAAATGGATTAGTACGTAATGGACCGGCTTGTGCGTGGACTTGAAATGTGTCGCACAACAATGGCCAGGCATTCTATTTTAGAAGTGCTTTCCTTTCAGTCACGCATACGAATTACAAATAGAGATTGAAACAAGAACATAATAAAGAATTAAACATAATTGATTTGTTCCAAGTTTCAACATTATTGACCTTCGAAACTGATCATGCCGGTGCTTCTGGGACGTTTCGTTCCCCTTTCCTCAGGTTTATATTCCGAGAAAATCTTTTGAGAGTACGCCAATCCTTTATTCAGTCGGGGTTTATTTACCTGAAAGCTAGAATCCATGCCATTAAATTATATAATCATTATTAACCTAGTGTCATAAATATGGAAACTTAGAAACTCCAGACTTTTATGTTTAATTTCACGTCTAAAGAGGAATTCAGCCAAACACAAGACAAGTGTGGCGCAACAAAGGAAATAAGGAATCTAATAAAATAGGTGAACAGGTTAAACCTACCATTCTATTTTTCTAACGTGTTTTCCACCCTTGAAGTTAAAAGGAATCGAACAGCAACATTACAACATATTTTTGAATTAGAGCTCACAGTCTATGGCACAGAATGCAAATACAACTTATTGTCCCGACAATATCACGCAATCGATTCCCTCTTAGTCTATTCTATTAACCGACAATACATCAAGAACCGATAGAAGTATTACGTGAACATAGGCCTACTTCATTAAAGGTACTTAAATTTTCCTGCTTATATGAAACTATTATGCCTTTAAAATTATTATGTTCAAGTTTGAGTTCCCCTTGTGAATGAAGCTTTGTGATTAGCCTATTAAATCACAATTGATGTGTTTCGAGTTTATGCATTTATGATATACAGGGTGAGTCACGAGAATTTACCGTCCTCTACGGAGCTTATTTCTGAAGACATTTTGAGCAAAAAATGTCATATAAACATAGTTCCTATTCTCAATATTTTCAGAGTTAACATTAATTTAAAGTTTTTGTAAAATACGTTTTTTTTTAGTTTGAAGGTACAGTAAAAGAATAACGCAAATAGAGAATGAACCATTCGGAAATATCATTTCTTTAATTGGCAAGCATTATGAAGCTAAGAATATGCTGTGAACTCCTTAGTTGCTTCGTGCAGATATCTTTTTCAATTTTTAAGTAAAAAATTGCATTATTCTTACGCACTTATCACAACAATTATTACAAATCACACCACTTCCACCGACTTAATTATTTGCAGTTCAATTTTGCAACCTATAATTTACAATCTTGGAAAGTTTACAACACATTTTAAAAAAATGTCGCCGTCCGCTTGAGTACACTTGGCCGCACGCTTGTGAATGGCACTCGTTGCTCTACGTAACTGCATACGGCTATGTTTGATTTCCGTAGCGCTCGCGCTGGCTGCTGACTACACGCTGGCCAAGATCACGCGTTCACAGCAATGCGTTCCAATAACGAAACGTAACTCTGTAAATATTGAGATTAGGACCCATATTTATATGAAATTTTTTGCTCAGAATGTCTTCGGAAATAAATTCCGTAAAGGACGATAAATCCTCGTGAATCACCCTGCATAAAACAGGTTACGTTACGGTGTCCCGCCATATAAGTTATCTGTGAGAGCCGAAACTACCTTCCTAAATTAAGGATATAATAATAATAATAATAATAATAATAATAATAATAATAATAATAATAATAATATAACTAAAATTCTTTACAAAACTGGTCACTGGCACTTCTTCGGATGTTCCGCTCGTCTTCAGCACTCAGATTTATATTAAAAGAATTCTGCGAGAATATTTCATGCGTTATTTTTTAGATAATAATAATAATAATAATAATAATAATAATAATAATAATAATATCTTAGTTCGTTTCTAGGTCAAGCAATTATGATTTTAAAACGTGATCACCATTCCCGTATTACTAAATCTGATCATATGGCAGTCCAAAAAGAGGCCGAGAAACTCACCCCCAAAAAATGCTAATAGGTAGAATTTTGGACCGCTTCAACCTTAGAGGGATTCAAAACTGGCCACTGTATAATTTTTTTAGGCGTGGAGCTCCTCTCCTCTTCTTAACTCAGGTTTGAATTCAAGAAATACTCCGAGGAAACATCATCCGCTTATTCTGTTAAGATAATCACAATCAAAGATAAGGAATAAATCACATTTGTTTCAATTCATGAATTTATGATATACCGGGTGGAAGGGGGCTCAATATGGTCCTTTTGATAAATGACTCGGGGAGGACAGTTAAACATAAAATTATAATATCACTGCCGTTGTTTGGGAACGGTTTTTTGACATATTCATACACACAAAAGCGAACAGATGGCACATTGAAACAGGTGTTCACACAACAGTAACGGTTGAATCGCGAAATTATATACTGCATGAAATTTTCTGTAACCTAACACATCACAGAGGGACATTGACGGCTGTGCATTTCTACATTCCCGTTTCCAGTCTTGCTTCCGACTTGCTTCTACCTTCACTGAATGCACGGCTGCTATGCTTCCCTGTCATACTTTCTTACCGATCTTCAATAAAATAACGGCCAAATAGTGAATGTTAAGCAACAGATCATTAAGTACACATTTGTTCGTACCTATACTCTACAACATATCGCATCACCTCCTCTCCAACGTTTCCCGTTTTCCTGGAATATGCATTCCAAAATTCAACTAAGAACGCTATTTTTCTGAAAACCCTTCACAAAAGAAAGTAACAACATTACACTTTTTTTGTTTAATTCACTGTTCTGATTTGTCTCACAAAAGGACCTTATTTAGTCCCATTCTATCATTTACATCACTGGTCTCAACTGCGTCAAGGGATTATGCCATATGTAATCTAAAATGAAGGCGAAACTAGCAACCTCCATTACAAGGATTATGGATAAAACTCCGAAAGGTTATATAAAATCTCAACACATACAAAACTGATCAATTCAGTGCTCTTCAGCTGTGTCGATTACTTCTTACTTCAGTTTTTTTTTTATTATTATTCAGAGACTACTTTGTGATACTCTTTTCTATTGTACTAGTTAACTAGTGCATTCAAGTTGTAACACCTCCGATTTTTTTCTCACAAACTAATCGCACGAAAAATTCGAAATTTGTGTCACTTCTCGACGTAATCTCCCTTCAGTCTTACACATTTTTCACAACGTCGACGCCATGATTCTATGGCCGCTGCGAACGCTTCTTTAGGAGTCTGTTTTGACCACTGGAAAAGTGCTGATGCAATAGCGGCACGACTAGTGAATGTGCAACCACAGAGAGTGTCTTTCATCGTTGGAAACAGCCAAAAGTCGCTAGGATCCAGGTCAGGTGAGCATGGAGCATGAGAAATCACTTCAAAGTTGTTGTCACAAAGAAACTGCTGCGTCGCCTTTGCCCGATGCGCTAATGCGTTGTCTTGATGAAAGAACACACGTGCAGACTTTTCCGGTCGTTTTACACGCAATGCTGGAAGGACTTTTTCTTCAAATTTTTGGTAGGATGCACCTGTCACTTTAGTACCCTTTGAAACGCAATGAGCAAGGATTACGCCATCGCTGTCCCAGAACATGGCCACCATTATTTTTTCAAAACTGGCACTTACCCGAAAATTTTCTGGTGGCAGTGAGTCTGTGTGCTTCCATTGAGCTGACTGGCGCTTCTTTTCAGGATTGAAAAACGGCCTCCATGTCTCATTGATTGTCACAGTCGATGAAAAGAATGTCCCATTCATGCTGACATGACGCTTCTACATTGCCTGGCAATATATTAATTATTTTGTGATCAGCTTTAACAGAACACAAACTCATGGATTCGAAACAAACTGTGATTTAAACTTTGATAATCATCACACCACTACAACCACCATCATTATCACCACCACCATCACCATCATCATCATTACTCTTTTAACAGAGAGAACAAGTGACATATCCTGATAATATTCTTGGGAAAGTTATTATCTTTTTTTTAAATTGAGAATATTCCTCACTGCAGAGGTTCTTTTCTCGCCAGATCAAGATGGCATTTGGAAAGTAATAGGCTATGTGAAAATACGTACGAGTGGTTCTTAATGTTTTTTCGTTTTGTTCTTATGTATTTTGTCGTCTCTAGAATCGTCGTTGAGCTGCTCTAATTCGTTTATCTTGGTTCTTTGCCAGAAGCAAGTTTTTTGAAGCTTAATTCTGACTCAAATTATACAGTATATTTACTATAACAGAATGCGGGAAATGTAAGCTGATTTAATAATCTTATAAATATAACTATGCTCACAAAATTTCAACATTGAATGCTGTCAAATACAGTTACTGCTCCAAGTTGTATGCAGAATATGGTCGTGCTCTAAAACTGTAAGCAAGAAAATGAAGTAGTAAAGCACAGTTATATGCAACACTACAAAACATTATCTTCACCCCTGAACATTCGGTAGTCTCCTCTTACATAACACGCGTCCGTCGCGTGGCATGTTGATATCGCAATTTATAATTATAACCGACTGAAGTTCAGGATTCTTATTTTCTTTTAAATGTCAATTAAATATCATATGCGCAGTTGGTAAAACAAATGAAGTCTGCTAATTCTTTAGATGTTGGTCTATTTTGAGGCAATGAATACATTGATTTCAACAGCACAGTTTGATTTACAAACAATATATAAACTAACTTGTAGGATTAAGTTCTTTATTTCAAATATTAATTCGAAAACGAATAGTTTAAAGAACCGTATATAAATAAATATATATAACATGAGCACTTTTTTCAGCTCTTACAACGGATATGTTTAAAAACGGATTTCGTAAGTATTAAATTACTTCCAATAGTAATGTATTTAATTTTACATATACTATTTTAACAGCATTTCTATTTTACTACTAGACGAATATAGAGACGATGTAAAATATCGACTTAGCCTTCTGAGTCCTGAGACATTTGTTGTTTTATTTTTGAAGTTCAATATAATTTCTACACTTAAAAAAAAGTGTAACTGAAATGGGAAAAATGCTGAAAAAATTCTGCAGGTTACAGTTAGGGCACAATATTGCTCGGCATTATAGGTTTCAACAGTAACAACTTATGTCAGGTTTACTATGCTGCCGTAAGGAGTCACGTCATAGCTCCCTTTTGAATTGCATTAGCGACTGTACTGCGATCGTGTTCGTTTACGGCGGACGGGTGGCGATCCTTGCGGTTCTCCTTTTCAAAGTTCTACCGATTTTAACATAGGGATGAGCAATCTGTTTTATATATATGATCTAGGGCACAATGCAAGTATATCATACTATAATTCGGGTTCTGCACATTCCGTACATCTTATATCATAATCATGTATAAAGTATGGTATAGTTTATTATATTCTTAGGACTCAGGAGGTTATAGAATTAGTAGAAACACACATTCCCAGTACATATAATTAAAAAACTAGTACACTGAACACAGTTGGATCAGACCTCATGTTCCTCATAGGGAGATAAATATTATTATTATATTATTATTATTGCTTTTTCAGAAAAGTTAGATAGATTTATTGAGCAATATTATACATACAGAGGTACTATATTATCAGAATTTTCTCTTAAATCCAATGCATAGGTCTTCTGACCGTACGAACTGTGTAAAACAAGTCCTACTTTGTAGGTTTCAACCCCCTCACCTATGATTAGATTCAACCACTCTCCAAAGGAACACACAGATTAAAGTGAAAATGGCACAAACAAAACACATTATATATTATATCCTAACCTAAAACAGGCATAAAAGTGTATAATTGAATAATTACCATTATCCCTTCGTCAGTTCGCATCACAAACTTCAACAGCTGAAGTTCTAATCTGTCTCGCCCTCAAGAGGAACAATCCAGGCTATTTCATTCATTGATAGATTCAAACTCAAAGACATTTGTATATGTTAAGAGCGCTGGTATACACAAATTGGAGGGGTTATGTCCGGTAAGATTCCAGTGAGAAACTCCGGCAAAGCGGCGAATGTGTCGTTGAGGTTCTACCCCCTTCTGCCATCCCTCTTGCTTAGGCCTGTCATTGGCCAGACGTTCAATCGTCGCCATTGCTGCAAGGAGCGGGTCAGTTTTTGACGGCAATTCCAAAACTCTCCGCATGTCTTTGAATGGCCGGCATTTCGTGACTCGCTAGTCAACCCCTTAATACACAAGCAGGGCGGAGGAGTAAAGCATGATCTCCCTCCCCTTAGCCATCACTTGTTCATTGAATGTTAAGCAGTTTAGGTATCCTCCCCCTCCTACCGTTCCCTTTGCTGTGCATTACAGGCAACATTTTATATGACGTAATCTTTGCCAACCACTGCTCTATATATAGCCTGAGCGTTTATTCCTTTGTAGTTGCTAACTTGCTAAATAATAGAAGATGTTTGTGCACGTGATTATGAGGAATTGCAGGATGAGTATGAAATAAATTTCTATTCGAAGAACAACCTTAGTTTATTTGAAACTTCCGGTAAAAAAAAAAAAACACGAAACCGATATTTAATCAAAAGAAATTTCATTCCTGAAATTGTAATAAATACTTGCAGTATCAGTCGAATGTTTCAAAAGAATTTCGTGATTCAAAGGTGAACCCAGTAAAGGCATTCCCATTACAAGCCATGAAGGCCAATAGGGCAGCGAGAGGTAAAGGCTCCTACTTGTACAGACAATCATCGGCATTAGTAGCAGCAGGGGTATCTGACCTATGTGCCTTAACTCCCAAGGAATACCCCTGGTAATCATTCAAAAGAATCTCTGTTAATTAAAAATTATGGCTGAAATAGACAACTCCGTTAAAAAAGAATCATGGTTCATGAAGTTCTACAAAATCAGTTGTTCACAAATGAATGACAGTTGTATAGTTAGGGAAAGAAATGGCTAGCGACTTTAGAGGGAGACCCGGAATAGGATCTATGCACTTCGGATTACATTATGTATCCTGTATGCGATGACTGTTTCAGTCCAACAGGTGCCTGAGTAGCATTCGTGAATCAGATGCTGACAGACGGGCCATCCTGACTCAGCTCTAACAGGTCTGATTCCCAGATGACTACCTGATAACTCTCAGGCCAGGAGTCCCCGCCCTACAGTATATCAGCATCCAAAAATCGTACTGACCCCAAGACTACTTTTAACTATTGCAGATGATAGATGAAGTGAGAAAAAACCATCTGTTACATCTGTTTTGCCCGCCACAAATTCTATCACGACCGGGCCGGGGATGGAACCCGGGCCACTCAGGTTGAAGATCAGCGTGTGTCAACTGAGCCACATACGATAACATTCCCATTTAATATACTTCATCAATGTGTTTACATTGAGAAGAAGAGAGCGTGAAGTCCTGCACGTATTCACAAAAGACAACGACAACGGTAGTCTTTTCTTTGTAAATTTTTAGAGTCAAGTGAGCGAAAGGTTAAATAAATTGCACTTTTCATTCCGTCTAATAATAAGTCTTCATTCCTCACATTTCTACGTTACAAACAAATAACAGTGTCAAAAAATTAGTGATCAAGTGGTTGCTTCATATATTTTGTATAGGATTTCGTGAAATTAGACCCATTTAAGGGAATTAAAAACGAGCAAAGTCTATGAATATTGCTGAGAAAGTAAACATTTTAATTATATGACGTCCTCGGCGGTAGAGTGGTTGTCACGTTGAACATTTCACCCTATATTCGTGAGTTCAAACCCTGCCACGGTTATTCCTTGGGAAGAGATCAAGAAGAATGTATCAGATAGGCCTAATTCTCGCCCTCGTTAATATTTTCAACCTCGCCTATCGTCCTACCATGAATATATCTTAAAGGATTTCACATCGCTGAAATAAATTCTCATACTACCAGACTATCAGAGTTCATGAACGTTCTACCACATTTCTTCAGCTAAAATGGAGACAATGAAAACCAAACAATATTTCATTTTAGCGTTGATAACAGTACATAGCCTAATTAGTATTCTACTGAAATTAGTTTTGTCACTAATATTTCATTCGGTAAGTCTCTACCATCAAACCAATTTAACAACAGACTAAGGAAATATTTTTCTAACAATTCTTGTTAACAATAATAACTGTTTCAAGTTTCTCAATGTTTAATGATATATATATATATACTTACTAGCTTTTACGAAACCCGGATGTTCATTGCCGCCCTCACATAAGCCCGCCATTGGTCCCTATCCTCAGCAAGATTAATCCAGTCCTTATCATCATATCCCACCTCCCTCAAATCCATTTTGATAGGCCTATTATCTTCCCATCTACGTCTCGGCCTCCCCAAAGGTCTTTTTCCCTCCGCCCTCCCAAATAACACTCTATATGCATTTATGGATTCGCCCATACGTGCTACAAGCCCTGCCCATCTCAAACGTCTGGATTTAATGTTCCTTATTGTGGGTCCCTATCACCACGGCATCGCGCGTCCTCAGGTTGCGGCTCGAGGAAACGGCCTCCAGATATGGAGGGTAGCTGTGAATATATTGAATAAGCAGTCGCGGACAGCCGATGAGGGGTGGTCCTCCAGCATGGAGGTTGGGCGAAGGGCTAACAACCCATCACCGTAAAAAACACCTTGTTACGAAACCTTCAAATAAGCCTCGGAATGGGACTGATTCTCTGGCACGACCAAAGCAAAGGAATAAGGTTTTGAGTGCGTTCGTAGATCGGCCGGACCACTAAAACATTCAAATTTGAAAATTGTACTTTCAATAATTTTTCCTTTTAAAATTATTCATGTTTATTTTTTATTTCATCATCCTTAATTAAAAGTTTTCTTGTTTATTTCATCCTCCCTAATTAAAACTTTTCTAACACTTGTTTATATTATTTAGCTTATGCTATAACGGTCCGGCCGAGCTACGAACGCAGTGTATATATCACAGAATAAATATTTAAATTATCTCATATTATTATTATTAGGGCCTATTATTATTATTATTATTATTATTATTATTATTATTATTATTATTACTTATCAATGCTTCTTATTGTCTCACTAGCATTACTTATTTAACTTTCATTATTTACTTTTACTTTCATTATTCACTTTCGTGTTGTTTTTTCCCTCTAAATATTAATGTAATAACTACTGTAAGCCAATTGTATTCAATCAGAATTAGAGTCTGGCTGGGCGGAAGAGAAGGCCTACTGGCCTTAGCTCTGCCAGATTAAATAAATAAATAATAATATATTGGAGTAATCAGAAGAAAAACATTGTTTCAATTCTCGAGCTACATATGTTTTGTAATGTACAGTAAGGTCCGAAAGTCTTGACCACTTCCCCCCCCCCCATTTATATGTTGATGAGCATCCATTTTGAACATGTCATAGCAGATGTGTGACATTGGTTGATACTTTACGTTCCAGCTTGTTTAGTGATCCAGAACATCAGTATGGGACCATCATTGTCGTGGCACAAAATGATGCGGCACCATGTTCTATGTGAAATTTTCTGCAGCAAAACCAGTGTGATTTCCCTGAATGCCTCCCTAACAGCTTGCTTCAAATCTTCAATTGTCTGATATCGATGTTTCGAGACATGCTGCTTAATTATTCCCCAAAGGGAAATCACACCGTCTTTGCTGCGGAAAATTTCACACAGGACATGGCGCCGCATCATTTTGTGCAGCGACAATGATGGGGTCCATACTGATGTTCTGGATCACTAAACAAGCTGGAATGTAAAGTATTGTCACATATCTGCTATGACATGTTCAAAATGGATACACATCAACATACAAACAAGGGGGGGGGGGGAGTGACAAGACTTTCGGACCTTACTATAGAATGGCAGCCAAACATGGTTGCGTCATTTGTAGTAAAATGACGCAACTTAACGTAAATTTAACCTCTTCATAGTAAACATAACCTTGCTTTTTTCCGTATTTTATGGTGGAAATTTTCCTATACTAGTGTTTGTGAATAAGGCCTGTGTCCTATGTTTACGCTCATTAATGTGATTTGTGTTTGTCATTATCCCACGTCCGTTTTCTACATAAGGAACTTCTCTTTTGATTTAGAACAAAGATACAATGACAGGTAGAAGTAAAATATTTCTAAATTGTCAATATTTGCAACAATACTTTGACAGTTATATCTATCAAGACATTTAATAAACGTATCGTAGTTATACTGCAGATCCGATTTTAAACAGTTTTTAATGTTCTCTAAATATGTGTCGGAACCCGGAGAGGTAAACGATTATCCAGCCAGTACTGTATTTAGTACAATGATATCCCCAGCCGTTATAGCTGGCTTGCGAAACCGGATTTCACTGCTCATTGCAGCTTATCAAATTGATCATGATGATGGGTGGGCACTGGTTCTATACACTCGCCGAAATTTCATGAGACAATTTCTTCTCTATAAAGACTCGAACCAGCTATTATCGGTAACGCTGATTCAAGGCATGACATCTTAGACCACGCAGCTAAGGCGCGAAATATTATCTGTTAGCACTAACAAAGTGGATAAAACCTTCCTCCATTGCTAAGTGCCCATTTTTCTATCAGCGAGATACCAATTCAAGAAACCTACAATCGTATGTGTTCTTTCTTCACTCTGTATAGACGGCTGTCATATGCCTTAATTGTACATGCGTCTGTTTTTAAAAGCACGCCGGCCAACTGCAAAGATGTCGCCTGTCGGTGTAGCGAAGAGTTGCTCACTCTGAATTGCATCGAATTTTCCAGCTTCAAATCCCATAATTAAAAACGGCCAAGTAGGCCTATTATTTTGAAGTCTCACCACTTTTCTAGACAGATGTGCCCTCGAATCTTATGATCGAGGCAGATGCAACGATTACAAGTAGGCCTAAGTGTGGGATACTTGGAAAAGAGTAAAAACAATACCGATGCATAAGATTAATCATTTCTAACGATGGAAATCTTCAAAATATTTATAAGCGAGTGTCTTGTCCAGATAGAAGGGAGTAGATACATCTTAAATAAATCTGCAACCCTCAAAACTTAGTGGTCAATAGAAGAATATGAACCAGGACATTCTTTCACAGACATTCATCTCAACGATTTTCTTTTTACAAAAATGAGTTACTGAAAGGTTACGAAAGGCTAAACTGTGTAGATTAGATTATTTGGTATTTATAGACGAAATGTCTCCGTTATGTAACACCAAATACGGCGAAGATATTAATAAATAGTAGCTTAAGAGAAAATATGGCAATTTTCAAATACTAATCCAGTTATATCATTCATGATTAGAATAACGCGATAAAATGAACGTAAAAGGAACGTTTTATTTTATGTTAAAATAACTAGCAATAATTTAAAGTCCACAATTAAAAATTCAGAGTCGAAAATTATCTCACAACTTACACCATAATATGACATTAATACTCGTACAGGTAAGAAATTGACAGACCATGGACTAAAAGAGCTCCGATTTAAGCCCAGGTGAAGATGGAATTTTTCATATCGACATAACTTCCGTATCAATGAATGGATATGTGGAGGAAGAAAGGAGGAATTATCAATTAAAAAGTACTCGACGATAATCGCGTCCTTGCAAAGGCCTTTTGTGACTCATCTTAACCCTTACGTGAACTCCTAGGCCAGGGAGCGTCAAGTGACTACACTCTCGTGCGTACGTACAAACCCTTAAGCCCTGACGTACGGCTGCGGGCAAGGGTAGCTGCTTCCACAGTGGCGGAGCTTAGAACTTGTATGTGAACCAAACTTGTGATAAGAATAAAAATTAATTTCGGCTTTTAATTGAAGCACGCTTTCACTGTTAATTGCATTATACTGAAAAACAGTACTCTATACAATTTTGTACAGTTAACTATATACGAAACAAATTTTTGCATGTTTGCACAATAATGAAACAAAACAAAATATACACTTTTATACAGATTAATATACTGTTCGTTTTCTTCTCATTGCTATACAATTCAATTAACAAAATGAAACAACAGTACAAACGTTGTTATTCAAATACAATTCTCTAATAATAGTACTTTTTCTTAAACATCAGAGATCCGCGGCGATTTTTGCAGTTTTCTGTTAAGCAGCTATTTAATTCTCGGAGCTAATGTTTTAGTACCACCCAATCGCAAACATGCTTTCAAGTGTTCATCACTTAGATGTTTCTGTGACGTGACTTTGTAAACTTCATTAAACAAAACAGTGTTTCGCATACGTAGGTTGCCCCGAACATTCACAACGTTCTTGCAACAAGATTGTACTGTTTAGGAAACCTTTCTCGTGGAAAACAAGTATAGAAATGGTTAATACTTTTTCTGTTTTGATACTTATCCTCTAGCTCAATATCGCTTTGTAAATCAAGTATTTCTAATTGTAGTTCAGCAGGAATATCCAGGACACTCACTGAAAAAGATATTGCAAATATCTTAAATTGTTGTTCAAGTTCTCTAATATCCTCAAATCTGCGTTCGAGACCTTCGCACAATTGTTGCATTATTCTTATAGCCTATATTCTTTCATGTCCAAGGCTTCTAACACGTTTCCCATGTACATCCATAAATAAGGCAGTTTCATTTCTAAGTGCGAGAAAACGTTCCAGAATTTTTCCTCGACTTAACCACCATACCTCGGCATGGTAGAGTAAATCCTCATACTGTTAATACCATCAAGCAGTGCCCTGAACTCCCTGTGATTGAATCCTTTAGACCTTATGAAATTAATTGTTAGCATAACAACATCCATTACATTGCTAAGGTTCATGTTTTTAGCATATAAATATTCCTGGTGCAAAATGCAGTGCACCGGTGCCCCCAAGCGACCTCGATAGGTTCCACCACTGATAGACTGCTGTGTACAAGTGTACTGTCCGCAGTGGAAGCCGTAAGCAGGCCTGTACGCCATCTCGCGATCTTGACTCGACTTGGCGGAGCCTGTCCTAGGCTAAAGATCACTTGCCTCATTTCGTTTATTCTGTTATACTTTAGGAATGTAAGTAAAATTTGCAGTGTAAAGCTGAAAGGACCGTCAACTAGTGGCTGGGCAGTTAAGGCAGCCGGGCACGAGTACCTGCAACAGTATTAGGTAAAGGCTGGTCCACATTAAACCGGGAACGGAAACGACAACGAGAACAGAAATATTGTTAAAATAAATGTATTTAAATGTGAACATTCACAATTAATTTTCACGTCCCGTTCCCGGGCTCCGGTAAGCTTCTCGTTAATTGTGAATGCTAACATTTAAATACATTTATTTTAGCAATATTTCCATTCTCGTTCTCGTTGCCGTTTCCGTTCCCGGTTTATTGTGGACCAGCCTTAACTTTCAGTACGATCCCGGGATCTACATGTACACAGCTACGTCTTTCGCATGAGTAAAATGTGGTCGGAAGATAATGCTGGTCTTACCACAGTTATATCACAAAAGAGGTCCAACAGTTTTCATCTTTCTATCTTCCTTGAGCTTTGCTGGTGTTTAGACAAACACTTTTATCTTCGAACATAAGATATGTGTTGAAATTATATAAAAATATAATAACAATAATAATAATAATAATAATAATAATAATAATAATAATAATAATAATAATAATAATAATAATAATAATAAGCAACCACCACTACCACCACCAAAAATGAGAATAATCGGTCAGTTCTATCTTCTCAATAAAATCCAACTTATCCCTCATT
Organism: Periplaneta americana; assembly: GCF_040183065.1. Lineage (NCBI taxonomy): Eukaryota > Metazoa > Arthropoda > Insecta > Blattodea > Blattidae > Periplaneta > Periplaneta americana. The sequence continues at coordinate 123,426,036 of NC_091118.1, read as the reverse complement.
CGGTGTGTAGTTCAGAAGTTTATATTCCTTATTTTCATAGTAACTTTACCCATACAATATACTGTAACCTGACAACTGTTGGGTCGGAACCGTTTATCTTTCTCGTTTTGGGTTGAAATTCTGGCGAACTTAAGTGAAATTGTGATAGACCAAAATTGTGTTCAGGGAAGGTTTTTTTATGGATACTCCTTTTTCCAAAGGTCGATATTCCAGCAATTGCCCCGTTAAAATAATAATTACTAGTGTCCGAAGACGAGGCCCACCATAATATAGGCTTAATTATGTTCATTTTGGGTCATTGTAGGCCAGAAAATGGTGGGTTTTATTTGTCTTTTTTTACCTTTTTCGGCGTTTTTCAGCTTATAGGTCCTTTTTAACCTACTTTTAGGACTTAATGGCTTTTTTTTTTGCAACTTCAGCTTCTTTCGACTACATTTTTACCGCCATGTTTACAATTCACCACGAGCTCTCACTTGCTTCAAATACGCACCAATGACATCCGTTGGTGTGGAGAGAAGTTTCTCAATGTTTCGCAACGTGCTGTCAGAAAACCGATGATTCTTTACACCTAAGAACCTGGATATGACTAATTGTATTAAACTGCAATGCTAACTGAGGTGAAGTTTCCGAAGTCCCATTTCTGTAACCCCAGTGTGGTTAAGCCAGATATTCTAGTTATACTAATTTCGATTTCTTTCTCCGGAATGTCCATTGCGGGTATGCTGAATTCATTCTAGGTGGCAAAAATCGTCCATTCTAAACTCTCCAAGTACTTTTTTTTTTAACAAACACGGAATTCCTTTTTCAAATTATGTTAATCTAAAAAATTTATGTCTGAAAGGAGAAGCATTTCATTCATATAGTTTTTTTTCGCAATGTATGTTGCATACCACCAAAAGTTTGTATTTTTGAAACATTATATTCATTAAATATGTAATTGAAACTGAAATTATTAATTAGTTTAATTTTTTTACTTCCCTTTTTCCAGTCTTTAGATCCATTTTAGGGGTATCTCTAAGTCTTTTTAAAGGTCTTTTTAGGCAATTTACAGGTCTTCAACTTCCGAGCCCTAATAATTACCATATTAGTATAAGGCGATCAGGCAATTTCGGGAGAGAGCACTAGGCCTATGAACTAGCACTGCTACCTTTGAAGATCTACTGCGCTAACCCTCAAGCTAGACGCATTTCCAAACCCATATTGGTTGACTAGACTAAGGTTCGCTGCTTATCCAGTTTTCGAGAAGTTAACCCCACTCGTTCCTAGATCAGCTCCCTCCGTGCGTCGCCAGCTGGTGTTCTGGGAATGCTATGGAAAATGGCGAAATGATGTAAATGTCTAATATGGGGAAACGGGAGAACCCCGAGAAAAACCCCAACTGCAACCTCGTCCGCCACAAGTGTCACTATGAATTTTTCACTGAAAAATCCCAGGCCTGACCGGGGCTCCAGGCTGAAGGTCTGACCACTCAGCCAACACAGGGGGTTGCCTCCTTACTCCTACTCCTACTCCTTTGTCTACTTATTGCTACTCCTGTGCCTACTTACTCCTATTCCTGTGCCTACTTACTCCTATTCCTGTGCCTACTTACTCCTACTCCTGTGCCTACTTATTCCTATTCCTGTGCCTACTTCTACTCTTCTACTCCTATGCCTAACTACTCCTATTCCTCCTAATCTTACTACTCATGCTCCTACTTCGTTCCAATGCTCTACAGTTCTCCTGACTTAGCTCCTTATTGGAGTCTATTTATCTCACCAATGAGATTTACCACAGTCGCAACGCAAACCGTTCCGAGAAAAACATTTTTCAGGATTATTTTTTTGCAAAATTGTATTAAGGTCAGTCGAATTTACGTCATAATTGGAGGATATTAGACTACTTTGATAGTGGATACGCGTAAAATAGTAAATAATCACTTATTTTTCCATTACACATCTACAGTATGTGGATATTAAGATGGAAATATTAAATAACAGAATCTAATAGGGCTCTTACATTGACATTGGTTTTACAATAAACAATTACACGAAATAATGAAATATATTTAAGCTTGTAATGATTTTTTCTTAACTAATGTATGTGAAGTAAAAAACTGAATAATAATATTAGAGAAATAAAAGTTTGTTGCAATATAATAGCTAACTTTCATAATAAGGACCACAATGCCACAATTATGTCATCGGTGTTCACAGTGGCCGTGGTTCATGAAAATATTTAATGCATATAGTTTTAGAAAAAAATGTGACTCCAATATCTTCTCACAAACTTACCCACTCATTCATGCAACGCGAATAAGTTACATTCACTTCTGACAAAAATAAATCTTTAGCAAGTGGAACTGTGTTGCTAGATGAAAGTGATCTCTTGTCGTAGTGGAGAATATCCAAATTTGTTGATGAAATCACGATGTTTAATTCGTGAGATAACATATGACGGTAAATTGCTATCTGCCCAACCAAAGTGGACACAATTAACGATACTTGACTGGCAGCAGACAATGTCTAGATAGGCGTACGCCTACGTTACGGTCTGATGTTCGCAGATATCCATCACTGGGGCAAAATTTCCCAATAAATCTTCCGTGACAGTTGCCATGATGGGCTATCGCGATGTATATGTCCTGAATTTACATCAGCATTTCTCCATGGATTTTCCGTCCAATTTCATGGAGTACTTTGTTTGTCGTTTGGGACTGAAATATTGTTACGGACGATCTCCCAACTTTAGTATCACAACTTGAAACGATTAACTAACAGCTCATTTAAGAATGAGTTTCTCTCAGATCTTCAAATAAAGAGTGATGGCAAGAAATGGGCTGGTCTTATCAGAGATACTTCCTGATCACCCCCGTAAAGAGACTGTAGCTGCCATAAGGATTGCCACAGGACACGACTGCCTGGCGGAATATTTATATAAACTGGGTATTTTACCATCACCTCAGTGTATCGTTTGTAACGAGGAAAATTCTATTATGAATTGGTGACATTTAAATGTTTCTAAAAAACTTGTAAATTTTAAGTCCTCTATGGGGACTTTGTACTGGTCTACCAGAAACCAAATAATGTTGAATCAATCTGGTTGAGCATTAAATAAATACATACATACATACATACATACATACATACATACATACATACATACATACATACATACATACATACATACATACATACATACATACATACATACATACATACATACTTTGTTGTTTGTTCTATTTTACCTTACAGTGTCCAGATTTTGTGTTTTATCTGACCTAGTCTCTGAATAAACACTCTTGCAATATGGGACAGTATATCAAAAGGACAAACATATATGCTCTATGCAGAGTTAGAATCCAGGACCTTGGCTTCCAGGAAACACTAAAACCCACGTGCGTTAATCGTTCCTCACACTGCAGCCAGTTCATATACAGTAATAAAATGCTCACATTTGTTTAATGGAAGTCAAATCTTTAACAATAATAAACAGACACTGTGTTGAAAATTAAAGAAGAAATATTAGACCAAGAAATGGATTTGAGGAGTCTTGGAATTGGAATATCAACTATTACGAGCATTAAAAACAAAGTGAGTCATTAGACGAATAAAGAATATAAGTACTTTATCTACTAATATTGCAAAATAAGAACTTCATTTGACACTTTAACATTGCAAAATTTTGTCTTTTTTGTTCTATAGTAAGACTCCATAGTAACGTGTTGTGAAGTAATTTATACCATACTTTTATAACACAATTTTCTATTTAACACAATAAACAAATGTAGCTTTTTAACCCCTTCAGGCCTGATGTACTTTATAGTGTACTTTCTTTCTTTTTTTTTTTTTTGGAATATCTTCGATACTTTTAAATATTTTGAAAAATTCAATGTGATAGAAATGGAGAATATTATTTTTGAAACATTTCTATACCTGAATTAAAAATAAAATTTAAAATTTTGGGCCCCCAGGGGTCAAAATTGTCCCCAAATTTTGATTTTCTGTGAAGACTTGATTTGGGAGTTTTGGATCATCAGAATGATTATGTGACCAGTTTTTCTTTCAATTGTTTTAAAATATAAATTCAGGTCTGAAGGGGTTAAGGAAAAACAGTAACGAAATATTATTGAAATGTTGCAATTACTGCAATTTTGCATGCTTTTATTTTTATTTTAGTAGGTTATTTTACGACGCTTTATCAACATCTTACCTTATTTAGCGTCTGAACGATATAAAGATGATAATGCCGGTGAAATGAGCCCGGGGTCCAACACCGAAAGTTACCCAGCATTTGCTCATATTGGGTTGAGGGAACACCCCGGAAAAAACCTCAACCAGGTAACTTGTTCCGACCGGGAATCGAATCCGGGCCACCTGGTTTCGAGGCTAGACGCGCTAACCGTTACTCCACATTAGAGATACTAGCAAACGCTTCTATTTCAATCTCTTCCTCCATATTTTCAATATTTAATTGCAATTATCACGTTGAAAATGGCGACTTCACCAACAATATTTGTTCATCTCTACGTACACAATCTTGTTCTTTGGAAACGAATCTGTATACAATCAAGTAGTAGGGTTTGACGGACTAAATGAACAAAAAAATATTATAAATTTATTTTCTACATATTTTAAAAATAATTTTCGTTAAATAGACAAAACGTAGAAAAAATATTGTAGTCAACACGTTACAAAATGAGCTTTAGTAACTCGCTGGTATTAAAACACTCCTTCCGGTTGTATTTAACCCTCCGGCTGGCGCGGCGGCGCAGGTGTGCGTCATGCCTTGATTTTCTGGTTGTGTGTGTGGAGGGGATAAGTTCCTATTTCTTCTGCGTTCGCCTATTCCTCCATTTGAGTGTTCGCTTTGTATTAAAATACAATAATAATAATAATAATAATAATAATAATAATAATAATAATAATAAAATGTATACCAACGCTCTTAAAAATATCCAGTTAACATTATAGAAAAGGCCGTTTTTAATGAAAAATTGTTTGGCGCACAGTGTGCTCCCCGCGCCTGGTCGTGTTACCAGAAAAGACGCGCCCGCCGTTACTAACGTTCCACTTTAGTAATTAGTTGTCTAAATAACTATTGCATATATACTTCAAATCACAAGGCTCATACATACAATACAAGTTCTGGTTCAACAGTACGTAAGCTCAATATAATTAATGCATTAGCTTATATGAAATATTGATCACTGTGGACTACATATGTCTGCGTTCTATTTGCCAGGAGTTGTATAAGACTCCTTTACATAATTGTTCTGCCGTTATATAATAACAAAAATGTTCGCAATAAAAAGGAAAATATGATTAAGAGAGTATAGCAAGTAATTTTCAATATGATGCTTTTTAATAGACAGTATGTACTAGAAGAGCTTCTTGTTCCAATGTAGAAAACTTATAACGCGTTTCTCTAACGACTATTAATTTTAAGAGTGATATACACCAATGAGGAGAAACGTATTCCTTTATGAAAGTAATTTACAAAATAGCCGCAGTTCAATTCGTACTAAAAGCAACACCATCATGATCGAATTACTAAATGAGAAAGTACACAACACATATACGGTGTACCAGAAATTTGACGGGTGAATGAGATCATATTTATGAACAAAAAAATTATAACAAACTTTTTTATGGTATTTTGAATCGTAAAGATTGTTTAGCAGAGGTGCATCTATGTAAGTAAACTACGACTTAACGGGCTAGCACTTTTATTTTACATTCAACGGACTACACAACCATTTCATTTAACATCTCACTTACCGCCTTCTTTTTTCACCATTCATTGAAAAGTGACAGCTCCTTATAATATCGATCTCGCGATTTTCCTGGCATAGCTCTTTGGCTTGCTTGTTCTGCTTCTACCAATATTTCGTTAGGAATTTCAATGCAATCAATTTCTACAAATTAATCTCAAACAAAAGCATTTGAGGAGCTTGGTATCAAAGTTGGACAACTCCATTTTGCTTTTTTTTTTTACAGGCGAGGCGAAACACTAGATCCATGGAAACCAATGTCACCGTTATACGTAGATTTTTTTTAAAACAATCTCATGGGTCATAGAAACATTTTTTCAGTCTCAAAATGTGATTAAAATTAATATTCAGGTCGAAATTTAAGTTTAAAAAGTGGAGTTGTCCATCTCTGAAAGTAAGTTATGGAGCTGTCTGTTTTTGAAATCAAATGAAGCCATATGTAAAATGGAGTTGTCTGTTTTTGAAACCAAACGAAGCTTCCTCTCTTCCTTTTGAGGAACTTCTTTGACATGAACTTCCACATTCTTATTGAAATAACGATGTAAAACATAATTTTACAAAGGAAATTTACGTAAAACATTACGTCTTATTCACCTACAAGCCGATTATATAAACAATCAGCCATGTTGGATTCGCGATGCGTGATGGGAAAAGGTGGTACGAATGTGGGCTTCCCATTGGCTACTGAAGGAATTGTCCTAATATGAAACCAAGCCACAGTGGAGTTGTCTTCATTTTGATTCCAAAGCATACAATTAAGTGCTATTTTCGCTGTGTTCTGTCCGTTTTTTAACCTAAACAGTTCCAGAATCTAATTCAGCATAGAAAATTCTATAAGAAGCAATCGATATCTCGAAATCGAAAAAAATGGAGTTGTCTAACTTTGATACTATGCTCCTCATTTGTAGTAAACACTTTTGTTTTATTTTCCTACCACAGTGACCGATTATGACGTTTTCCCTATCATAGTAGCTGATTAAGACTTTTTCAGTCGTTATTTATCTACAAATTCTCAATAATTTCTGTTCCAACAACATGCAAATATAATTATTAATTTATTTTCTCTTAAGAAACTGTCGCTCGTTGAGTTAAATTCCATGCTCGCATGTTAAGCTCTACATAACGGTCTTGTAACGTAAATAACTACTCATATTAATATACTGAAGTTTAAAATGTGGAAAAAGCACATGTTTCCAGTAGGCTACAGGTAATCAAATTTTGTTAATCCTTAGACACATTATTTTCAACAATTAATTTCACTGAAAAATAATGGAGTCGTAATTAATAAGTGCGGACGAATTACTGAAATTACGTTAGAAATACTCGTATGTGTCATCGGTCAAAATTTGGCCTATATAAATCTCTAAGATTTGTACTAACTTAAGCTGCCAACAAAAGCACATATATTCAAGCTTCTACTCTAAAAAAACCTCGAGGACACTGTAGTAAATGTATTAAACAAAAGCCACGAAAACAGATATGTAAAGCCAGGCAAAAATACAGAATACAGAGACTAGGGTAATTGGATGGGAGTCGTCGACAGGAATAGACGGTTGAAATATCACGCAACATATGCTAACTGACCGTAAATATAACAGTTTATCATCATTATCAGCTCCAGAGATTAGTCAGATCCCTTGTTTCGGCTCCATGAATAATTGTTTGTGGCATCTAAGTGTTTTTTTCGCCATTTCTTCCATCTTTGGACTGAAATGTGACTAGCAGTTCGTGAATGCGGATTTTCTTAATCTTTCCCACATATCCATGCCTTATTGTTAATATTTTTTTATTAATCACTACTGATGACAAAATTTTATGTTTTTTTTTTTTTTTTTTTTCGTCTTTCATCCTGCAATTTATTCATTGCCACTGGAAATACCTTTCCATATAGTTGGAGTGTACAGCAACATAAAATTCAGTAATACCAATACCTAACGCATGGCGCCAGCGTGACCACTCATGATATGCAAAAATATTTTATTTTCTCTTTGATAACTCAGCGCATTTAACTGAATTTTTATTATAGCAAGATGTCACGAGTTTCTGTTAATAAAAATAACTCTCCAGTTCCTTCATATTACAAAATAAAAATATCTTACTAAAAATGGTGATTTATCTTGAATCTACATTTCATAAGTAAGGAATCAGACCTATGGTATTCAGATGTCTTTGAGTAATATTTTATACTCTCCAAATTAGGTGAGACTGTGCTCACATCTGTTAAAGTTATTATTCAGACCGACAGACACGCGCGGAATGGAATGTTATGAGGCTTGTTTCCTTTTACGGAAACCAGTCCAATGAATAAGAGAGAATGAATGAATGAATGAAAGCGACTAGAATGGAGAAAAAATTACAAAGAAAGAACACGTACCATTCAACGACACGTACTTAAGCCTACTGACTACACAAGCATTTCATTAAGTAAAAGATATGTTAAGTTATCTGCGATTACAATACAGATCCGTTTCCTTTGTAGTCACAAATTTTTCATTGTAAAAGTTCTTCATATTATGTTCTAACTTCCACAACTCTGATATGTGTACTGTAGGCTTGCTAATGCGACTATCAATTAAGAATAAAAGAATATGAAATTTTGGCACAAAACGCTTCAAATCGTTACTGGAATAAAGTATATCATATGCATAATCTCGGGGTCAACTGATTCTCATATAAAGTATAAATAAACTGAATAGTTTAAAAATATACGAGATATCTATCAATTACAAAATATTTCATATGAATAGAATAAATAAATGAATGGTGAAAATGCAATAATTCCTGAGTAATATTCTTGAGACGATCAAGTTAGCAACGTAGCTATCAGAAAAAATTAATATGTTGTTGTTCCTGCAACTCCTATGTGCAAAATATAAAAATTTTCAGTAGGAAGAAAAACACATTTATTCATTCTATGGCAGCTGTACATATGAGACTGTGAATTCTTACATTTTCGAAACAAAGAAATAAAATTACATATAAGTTAAGAGATTTTATTATTTGCTATATCACTATTTAAGTTATTTTATAGAGCAAAAATCAGAAAATCGATAAACATGACACATAGGAGTTATTGCAGGAACAACGATGATATCCATCTAAATATAATACCATTGGAACAAATGGATGTTTATTAGTACAAATATATCAATGAAGAGGTTGAAAACTTCAAATATCTTGGAGCAACAGTAACAAATATAAATGACACTCGGGAGGAAATTAAACGCAGAATAAACATTGGAAATACCCGTTATTATTTGGTTGAGAAGCTTTTGTCATCTAGTGTGCTGTTAAAAAGTTTGAAAGTTAGCATTTATAAAACAGTTATATTACAATTTGTTCAGTATGGTTGTGAAACTTGGACTCTCACTTCGAGAGAGGAACAGAGATTAAGAGTGTTTGAGAATAAGGTTCTTAGGAAAATATTTGGGGCTAAGAGGGATGAAGGTACAGGAGAATGGAGAAAGTTACACAACGCAGAACTGCACGCATTGTATTCTTCACCTGACATAATTAGGAACATTAAATCCAGAAGTTTGAGATTGGCGGGGCATATAGCACGTATGGGCGAATCCAGAAATGTATATAGAGTATTAGTTGGGAGGCCGGAGGGAAAAAGACCTTTTGGAAGGCTCAGACGTATATGGGAGGATAATATTAAAATGGATTTGAGGGAGGTGGGATATGCTGATAGAGACTGGATTAATCTTGCACAGGATAGGGACATATGGCGGGCTTATGTGAGGGCGGCAATGAACCTCCGGGTTCCTTAAAAGCCATAAGTAAGTAAGTATATTAATTGTATGGAAATGGAGATAATAACAAATAGAGTAAAGCTGGCTACGGACTGGAAGGTCCGGGGTTCGATCCCAGGTGGTGACAGGATTTTTTCTCGTTGCCAAACTTTCAGAACGGCCCCAAGGTTTACTCAGCCTTCTATAAAATTGAGTACCGGGTCTTTCCCGGGGGTAAAAGGCGGTCAGAGCGTGGTGCCGACCACACCACCTCATTCTAGTGCCGAGGTCTTGGAAAGCATGGGGCTCTACCTCCATGCCCCCCCAAGTGCCTTCATGGCATGCTACTGGGATACCTTTACCTTTACCTTTTTAGAGTAAAGCACTTCAAACTACGGGATTTCGGAATACTGGACGACCACGAAGAAATGGGAGAACCTCTTGTCGACAGAACAGGCCAACTGGCCTAGCATAATAGCGGTAATGATGATTATTATGAACAAATTTCTTCTTACCTACAATGAGATGCCAATTTAATATAACTAATGTATAATAAACTTTCTATGATAACTTTCATGCTTTTTCTTCCTACTTTGTCAGAATCACTTCAATACAAAAATTTAAGCCTTAAAATTGTTGTCTGAAGGAGTTTTCGGTCGGAGGCATAATTCTGTAGGCAATTAATGTCTCTGGTAAAAGTTAAAAATTTTTGCTTGTCATTATGAACGATTTGTATATTGGTGTTTTATCTTAAGATTGTTTTTGTATTATTTTTTTAATTTAAAAAAGAGCCAGGGCAAGATGAATTATTCTCGCATGTCTGTCAAAAACAATGTTTCTTGGGGTGTCATTTCATTCGTCACTTTAGTTATACTGTGTCACTTCTTACCTACGCAACAATCTGGAAGCAGGGCACATAGCGGCGAATACCATCCTCCCTTCCGAGAAACTTGATGTGTAGACTACCTTCGGGACACTGACGTATCGTTAAGTCGCGTGTGCTTCAAGTTCAGATGAATAGTGTTTTGAGTTACTTTGGTGCGAGGAACAAGTTAGTGAGTTTCTGACGCCCAGGATGGTAATATCGAGATTACGATAAGCGTTAAAATGATAATTATTTTAGCGACGGTCCCGAGACATTGGTGAAAACAAGAACAATTAGTAAGAACATTTCTGATATCGCTATTCCTAACAGATTTTTTACTCTAGTGGAGTTAAGGCCTTCTCTTCCACACCACCAGAAATACAGTACAACAAGAAAAATTATACATCAATGAAATTAATCTACAGTAATAACGAGTGACAGAATGAATATGACATCAAAAAAACAACTGAACATAAAATATAAATTTAAAATAATAAAAATTAGTCTAATAACTCTGGAAGTTCTGTGACTAGGAATAGAAAGGAGAGATTGATGTTGATTTCGTGAAGTAGTTAGGAACTGAAAGCGTGAAGACAAGTAATTTGGAGAAGAGTTATGTAAAATATATATATATATATATATATATATATATATATATATATATATATATACACACAGCTGTAATTAAACAAAAACAGGGGGGCCATTCAGATAAGAAAACGGAAACATGTCTTGTGCTAACGGTTGAGTTAGATAAACCTGGTAGAGAAATTTCTTTAAAGTCTCCATGGATTCTTTCAAGTAAACTACAACTTTAAGAAAAATATACTAGGTAATGCCTAAATGCAGTCCTAGAACATTTCCAACAACTACTGTGATATCAATGAGTGTTGTTCATATATTAAGAAGAAATTGTTTTATTTTATACCATCAGGCGGAGCTTATAGAGATTTGCTTGCAGACGCATCATATTTACGGAGATAGGGAGGAAACTGCCCTTACACCCAGAGTTTAAGATTAAAAAATTGATAATTGAGTACTAGTATCACTAAAAAAAAGTAAGAACTGTAAGCCTACCTTCAATATTGAAATACGAGTATTCTACTTCTATAAGCGCTTAAGAAATGAAAGACGAACTAGTTAATAGTTTTCCTTAAATGAAGCCAAAGCGTTACATTTGTTATAATAGTGGTTGTTACCTCTGCAAATAAAAGTATTTTATTTTTTTTTGTTAATTAAAATTAAAATTTCTTTATCAATAAAACTCTTTGTCCATTTGTTCGCACCTACATCATATTAACAGCAAGTGCATGTAGTAGGTTATTTTACGACGCTTTGTCAACATCTTAAGTTATTTAGCGTCTGAATGAGATGAAGGTGACAATGCCGGTGAAAGGAGTCCGGGTTCCAGCACCGATAGTTACCCAGCATTTGCTCGTATTGGGTTGAGGGAAAAACCTCAACCAGGTAAATTGCCCCAACCAGGAATCGAATCCGGGCCACCTGATTTCGCGACTAGACGCGCTAACCGTTACTCCACAGGTGTGGACACAAGTGCATGTACTGTACTCCAACCACGAGAAAGTCTCAGGGGAATGAGACGCAGCGGGGTAATGCTGTGAATGAATTTTGATGTCATAAGATGTCATAAGATCACACAAGTGGGTACACGTATCTCTATTGGCTAACTCTCACAGCACAAACGATAACACTGATACACACATACTTATACTACCCTAGTTACAAAATTAGATCACTGTTAATCTCCTGATCTTTTAATACAGGAAATAACTAATGCAGGAGAGCTCATGTTTTTTAAACTGACCTTATAACGGTAATAATATTATCTATCTACTTCGCTCCAATAGATGACGCAATAATAAGCATATACCTTTCACGGTTAATCTCCTGGTTGGAGACAGTAAATTACGTATTGTAGAAGTAATATAAGAAGTTAAAATTATTATGCCTATGCGTAGAAAATATAAATAAACTTTACCACAAAAAATTAAACCATCATATCAGCCCTATTTGTGTCTCAAAATAATAAAAAAATAGACTACTTAGGAAATTAAAAAAAAAAAAAAAACTGAATCTTAAAAATAGGATGTTCAGTGCATCTGATATGATTTAGTTTTTTTATTTTTATTTTTAATGGTATAGTTTACACCAACGATCAAGTTTACCCCGTTTACGGTATTGAATTAGGGGGGAGTACGTCACGCGATATACCCTATAAAGTATTTCCTAAAAAATCTTGCCTTTCCACCCATGCAAAAACTAAAATGAGTCGCTGCTTGTAATCTGTTGCGTACCTTAAAAATGGCATTGTGTATGACATGACGAAGAAAATTACTACAGCCCATTTTAAGTGAATCAGCATTTTGAGTTTTTTGTAAAATAAAAACTCATTATGTTTAAATAAAATTGATTTACATCATTTTCGGATACTGTAATTCGTCCGTACTTAAACTTAACTAAGCCCATCCTCAAAATATTGAACACAAAGAGAATGATAAACAGACGGCATTTCAAAAATTGTATTTTCGGAAAGATTAATAAAATAATCGATTTTTGCAATGTCGCTGTATTGTTCTTTAGTAGGTACTAGGTGGTATTGTTGTTACCTAAGAGGCTACTTCCAGCAAGCAGATACTGTACTGACGAACGGCGCCTCTCTCTTACTAGATAATTACGTCTGTTTACAAAGAAATCTACACAAGCTCCTGTCTACGTGGCTCCAGTCACGATGTTGAATGAAGCCAGCTGAGATGGTTCACGCCCGCGAGTTTAATAATAATATTATTTTCTAGGGAAAGCCATGGGATGTCCTGTCGCTTCTTCTATCATTATTCCCTTAAGAAGTTTGTTTAACATGAAAACTGTGGATGCCGTCACAGCTTCCGGTCGACCACTTTAATAAACACATTCCTCTCCGTTCGAATTAAGGTCACGTCTAGCCACTGCAGAGGCCTGTAAGACATCTTGATAAGCGAACAGCATAAATAAAGAAAGCACACAGTACATAGGATTTAGTACTGCTGCGAACAACATTCTACCTGAAGAATAGAAAATAATACACTTCACTAGTTCGTGCTCATTATCATTCTTTAATTTATTTAATTTTATTTCTTTCTTTCCTTCTTTATTTATTTATTTATTTATTTTTTCCTTCTTTCTTTCTTTCTTTCCTTCCTTATTTCTTTCTTTTCCTTCTTTCTTTATTTCTTTCCTTCCCTCTTTCTTTCTCTTCTTTCCTTTTTTGCTTCTTTGCTTATTTCTTTCTTTCCTTCCCTCTTTCTTTCTTTTCTTCTTTCCTTTTCTTTCTTTTCCTTCTTTCTTTCCCTTCTTTCTTTCCTTTCTTCTTTATTTCTTTCCTACCCCTTTCTTTCTTTTCTTCTTTCTCTTTTTTCCTTTTTGCTTCTTTCCTCTTTCTTTCTTCCCTTATCTTTCTTTTCCTTCTTTCTTTTCTTTCTTCTTTCTTTCTTTATTTCTTTCATTTCTTCTTTCTCTTTTTTCCTTTTTGCTTCTTTCCTCTTTCTTTCCTTATTTCTTTCTTTTCTTCTTTCTCTTCTTTCCTTTTTGCTTCTTTCCTCTTTCTTTTTTTCTTTCCTTATTTCTTTCTTTTCCTTTCTTCTTTCTTTCCTTCTTATTTAGCGGTTAAACTCCGTTTACATTTCTAACTTAGGCTATATAGTTTAATAATATTAAAACACTACACTTTCACTGTAGAAATAAAGGAAACTTTTATAAGTACAGTAATACTCAAAGATTAAATAAATCTCTTTAACATCTTCAATGTTACGCTTTCTCTCTTTCTTTCTTTCTTTCTCTTTTTTCCTTTTTGCTTCTTTCCTCTTTCTTTCTTTGGTAATTTCTTTCTTTCCTTTCTTCTTTCTTTCTTTCCTTCCCTCTTCTTTCTTTTCTTCTTTCTCTTCTTTCCTTTTTGCTTCTTTCCTCTTTCTTTCTTTTTTCCTTATTTCTTTCTTTTCCTTCTTTCTTTATTTCTTTCCTACCTCTTTCTTTTCTTCTCTCTCTTCTTTCCTCTTTATTTCTTTCTTTCCTTATTTCTTTCTTTTCCTTCTTTATTTCTTTCCTACCCTCTTTCTTTTCTTCTTTCTCTTCTTTCCTCTTTATTTCTTTCTTTCCTTATTTCTTTCTTTTCCTTCTTTCTTTCCTTTCTTCTTTCCTACCTTCTTTCTTTTCTTCTTTCTCTTCTTTCCTCTTTCTTTCTTTCTTTCCTTCTTTCTTTCTTTCCTTATTTCTTTCTTTTCCTTATTTCTTTTTTTCTTTTTCCTTTCCCCTTTCTTTCTTCTTTCCTTTTTCTTTTTTTCTTTCTTTCTTCTTTTCTTATTATTTTTCTTTGCTTTCTTTTCTTCGTCTTGCTTAAAAAGTAATAAATTAAATCTTACATTAAATATTAAAATTCGTTAAACAACTTCAATTTGATAGCAAATATAAAATTTATATTACATCAAGAGTCATGGTAATAAATTAAAATAAGAAACACAAGATTTCAAATTATCGAATTTCAAAATTACAATATTTTAGCAGAGCTTGACAGTTATTTGTGTTTAATCTGACATCGTTAGGAATTCTGTTGGATAAAAATTAAAAAAATCTTGATCACACACTTTTAACGCTTTGTATCACTTCAGAATTTAGTTATAATAACAATAACTTCCTATACTTCGTTCCACAATGTCTGACAGGAGATGTAAACATTGCCGGCAGAGGAGGAGAGAAGTGTAATTGCTATTCAATCAAATGGCATAGATCTTATTCCACGCATAACTTGAAGTTCGGCGGTCTGAAGCGTTCTACCCTCGCCCAACTTCAAGACAAGCGTGGAATGAGATCGCTGCCATTGGTTGAATAGCAATTATACTTCTCTCCTCCTCTGTCGGCACTGTTTACTTCTCCTGTCGGATATTATGGAACGAAGTATAGTGTTAAAATGAAAAGTAAGTGGTAAATCACCTAGTTGACTAGTTTTCATTTTGACAATAGAAAGTTCTAATTATCACTAAATTCTTAATTGAAAAAATTAAGTATAACAAATATTCCGACGGATAATATCAATACCTCTAGCCTCTGATTACCGGTAGAAGAAACAAGCAATTACTTCTTTTACTGAAATACGAAAATTTCAAGAAAATCATGATGGATTTGACGCTATAATTCTACCGAGCAATTTTGTTAAAATGGATACCATTTGCCAGTTGAAGTTCTAAGAAAATGTTGTGTGTTAGAGCTACGAGTTCTTCGATGACATGAGAAGAACCATTCGTACAAGATCAGCACAACCCCAATCTTGTTGACAAAGATACACAAACTTACTGACATAAAACTAGATTGCCTCTTCTTAAAGACGACCAATTTGGGTTGGTTTATAAAAATGCCATGTAATTTGACCGACAAGCTTATAACTAAAGCCCTAAAAAATAAAATCAATAGAGATTTATAGAGACGCTACTGAAAGATGGTCTGAAACATAAAATAAAATAAAGTCTTCGTCGCAAATTTGGGAGACTATGCCTGTCACGGCATCTTATTTCAGAAATATTTTGATGACTTCTGTCCCTCACAAAGAGCGAATTGTACTATTGTAAATAATGTGAGAAGATATAACAAATGAGATTAGTTATTTTTTATTCTATTGTTAACCAAATGACTGTTACATCTGTTTCTCGTCAGGAAGCAGAATTGGAACTGTGACGAGAAACACAAATAGGAGAACACATTCAAAATGTTTTTATTTCATTACAATTTTTGATAGTTTATTCTTAGTGTTGTTTGAGGTTAAAGAATGGATGATTAAACTAAAGTGATCTAGATAGGCCTACTTTGTCAAGATTTAACAAGATTATTATAATGACGTTTATTAGAAAGTAAAAGGATCCCAATGGGTAAAAACGTGTGAAGTGTTAATGTTAAATAGGTAATGTTAGTTTTAGTGATTTTAAATAGGATAGAAAGTTAAAATTTATTTCGATAAAATAATAATGATCAACAGAATAATATACTGTAAAGTAGAACGAGTAAGATGGGACATAGAAAGACGGAATTATATATAAATTTATGCTAGTAAGAATAGAATGCTGGAAGGAACGTAAGTGTGGATATTTAAGATCAATAAGGAGAAATTGACTGTTTGGAGTTAAGTTAATAGTGGGAGTAGAAGAGTCATTAGTTTAACAGGCTGTCGGAATTCCATACTAATTGTAGATAAATGTAATAAAGTTATGGTGAAACCAGTAAACAGAAATGTAGTGGCACACCATAACTAACATAAATGTTGATGACAATACAAATAAATCTAAATATAGAAGAAAGTATATAAAGATTAGCAGAAATAAAATATAGTGAGGATCACGTAAGAGTAGTTCCTAAAAGGCTAATTTAGCCGCCTCTTCAGTGTTGCCAACTAAAAACAGATACCACCAAAGAGAGTAAAGTCACAATGCCATGAATAATAATAATAATAATAATAATAATAATAATAATAATAATAATAATAATAATAATAATATAGTATTAGCAATAACAATGTTTTACTTATTTACCACACCTCGTCTTTATGTTGAGAAATGTTTTATAAATGGCTCAATTATTCGTGAAAGAGTATTTATTATATTTCTCCTGGACCTCTAGCATATTATGTTGGTAAGTAATAGACTACTGTGATCTAATATTAAAATGCATTTTTCAGAAAACATGAAATTACTGCTTTGACTAAACAGTTTACGATTCACGAGACCTGATCTAAACATTTATTTTCTTTGATCACGTTAAATGATTAGTACGAATTCCGAAAACAGAATATCACTTTCAAATGTATGGACTACGAAAATACTTACTCATAATAATGTTGCTATTCTCGTTATAATTGCCATCTCTGTGCGCATAATTTCTTTTTAACGTTTTCTTACTTCAATACATTATAGGACTACATATTAATACAACCTTGTGAAGTGTAAGTACTTTTGGAACAAATTCTACACTTGAGCCCGATTTTCACCTCCGAAATCACGGGAACAACCTCAGCACTAGTTTCTCCGAATGACGTACTGATATTAATAGCACTACCGGTATTACTATTTAATTATTAATTATGTTCAAATTTCACAAGGTTAGTTAGTTACTTCCATTTAATCACTTTCCTTGTACTGTAAACTAAAATTATTGCTGCCAATATAACAGAAAATAACTGCCAGTTGCATTTTTCAGTATTTGAAATTCAAAACAAAGTTGGTAAAAGAAAACTCAACCTGACCACTAGAAAATCACTATAATTCACTAGCATATATAGTAATAGAGGAAAAATGGTTAGGTTTCACCATTAGGGCATTACGTAAGCTGATCCGAACTATACTTTAATACAATAAAATATTACTCCCTTCGTTCTAAAATATGGTATAGTAACAAACAAAAATAAGTTTGATTATTGCGCATGCGCGCACGAAATGTTTCACGGTGTGATATTCTGTTCAGAAGTGAAGGGACTGTCAGACAGTGTAGTTGTGAATATTTGTAATATTCTGTAGTGCATCAGACTATAATATTTATTAATATTAATATTTGCAGTTCATTGTGAACAGAAATCAAATGGGCACCTGCTGTGGTGTTCCTGTTGCAGAAAAGTAACACAACCCAGTCAAGTTTAATAGAACATCTCTAAGCTCAACAGTAGTACAAAAATGGGTTATAGTTTATTGCAGTTTTTATGTTAATTGGCCTGTCTCAAAACAAGGTTTTTTTTTTATTAATTTGACATAACCTAGAATGAAATGTATCTAATTTTATGTTTTTATTATGTTAATTTATCAAAAAGTATCTAGAATAATATTATGTATTAAAGTTACACTATATTAATGAGATCTTTAACAAGTATATACCATATTTTGAAACAAAATTAATTACATCTTTTCTACATCATATTTTGGAACAGAGGGGGTAATTGACTAACTAAAATTCTATTTCACTAATGTTAGCTTCACCAAAACGTTTGAACGGAGCTGCCATTTTAATTGTCTGTCTATGTGGTAAACAAATGACGATCGAAAAACATGTTTTATAGTACCGTAAAGAATTCGCAATTTGAAATGTTAATAAACAAAGAAACAAATGGTAGGGAGATGATGAAAACAGAACAAAGTATATAAAGATTAGAAGAAATAAAGTACTCTAATACAATAAAATAGATATTAATTGACTTACTAAAATTCTATTTCACTAATATTCCCTTCATCAAAACGATTGAACGGAGCCGCCATTTTCAGTCGACTATCTATGCGGGAAACAAATGACGATTGCAAAGCATGTTTTACACTACTTACCTACCGTAAAGAATTTGCAGTTTGAAATGTTGGCAAAAAAAGAAACAAATGTTCGGGAAGTGATAAAAACAAACAAATGCTAGGATAGTGATAAAAATAAACAAATGCTAGGGAAGTGACAAAATTATACGATAAGCAGCTATGATGGGTTGAAAGACGTCCTTTCGTACCGTTTTATTGGTCAAAAGTAGTATGACGTAGTAAAAGTGTAATAGTCGTTATAAAATTCTTGTAAAATCTTGAATGGCAAGCTTATGTTTTATTATAATATCATAAACATATCTCTGGAATCCTAATTTGTGTTCTTTAAATTCTAAAATGAACATGGTGTACGGTAACCTATACGAATTAAATCTCAAATCATGTTCTTTTCAGTCTGTTCTGTATTATTCAATAAAAGAATTATTCAGATGGGGCTACGTGATTTTTTAATGAATAACGTGGGTCGAGAACTTAACAGAACGCATTATTGCCGTATACCAGTGAATGCGAAGCCATTTGAAACGCTAGCTACACTGTAAGCTAATTGCACTGTACTCCGAATCCGAGTGTGAATAGACTGAAATAATTAAACATGTACGAGCAAACTACTAACCAGGGGTTCGGCTTGTAAATGCGTTCTGTACACAGGTCAGCGAGAGCACTTCACGAGGCTAGACTCATCGGATTAAAATGACTGCTTGAGGTTGAAAAAAATTAGAAGGGCTCCGGCGTTCTCTGGCTAATTCGCTATCCCACAGTCTTGAATAATCCGAGCGGAGGAATCTATTCGGAACGCAAATGTTTAATTTACATATCGAGAGTTACGGAGATTCGAGAGATCTCGCTTTGGTAAAACGTTAATTTGGCTTACACAGGCTCCGCTAATTACTTCTCAACTCTGGATCCTGGGCGGCTCATGCAAGCCATTGTTCTTGAAACAATGGACGAGCGGGACAATAGCTGATAAACAAGCGCCGAAAGTATTCTCGTGTTTTGACGTATTTAAAACTGAAAATAAGTATTATACATGGAGTTTGTTAGAACTTTGTATATCTATTTTATTAACATATCATCTTTACCGTTGTTATTATAATATTAATAAAATACACCACCAACTAACTTCAAGGACTGGGGCTATTCAGTTCACACTCGTAAAAAGATTACGAACCAAAATTAAACATTCCTTAATTATGATCCAGGCCACTGCTTGAAACAATACAGAACAAACAAATAACAAGGGGCCCGTCCACTACCTAAGTGCGAAAAACAAATCTACGTATTGCCACCGGGATCACTGGGTTTATAGATAGAAACCGCATTTTGTGATCTCAGTGGGAAACTTTATTATATATAAATATCGCTCAAATGAGGTTTGGAGTGAATCTTTTAGCATTTCTATATCCATATCTAATTTTATAGGAGCTACTCTCTTTCAATGGAACTTTGACACACATATTTACTGTACTAAATAATAAATAATGATGAGAAATATATTATGAAAATCATGTTTGTTCCGAAGTTTCATGTATTAATGAAACTTACTAATTAGGGCTGTATGTTTCATGTTTATTTAAGATGATTGACGCATGTTTATAGTGCATATTTTGGACGTTTGTGTACATTTCGACATAAAGAGAATATTTCATGCATATTTATTATATTTTTTTTGCAGCGAAAACTGTTTTCTAGTTTTCTGGACTAATGTAAAACGGCGTGTTTATTCAAAATTCCTTGATTTGACTTGGGGAATACGCACAAATTACTGAAATTGAGTGGAAACATTAACTTTTATTTTATCTGGTTAGTTTGTACTTTGAACTTCAGGTACAGATAACAGGAGGAGACTAAAGTTGGCGTGTTTATTTTGATGTTCTTGTATTGAGGGCGTTGTAATACATTCATGAGTTGGTCTGTCATTTTTCCCTTATGCAAATTAAAAAAGAAACTGTGTTTTTCGCTCAATTTCTGTACAGTAGTTTGTACGTACTCCGCAAGCAAATCAAGAAGTTCTGGATAAATTTTATCGAGAAAACGCGTTGTCATCAAAAGTTGATGGTTGTCTGAAGAAGATTAGTAGAAATTAGCGAGGATAGGTAGTGATGTGGACGGTAATCCTATTGTGTTTTTTTAATTTTACTTGGTTATTTAACGACGCTGTATCAACTAAGAGGTTGTTTAGCGTCGATGGGATTGATGATAGCGAGACGATATTTTTGGCGAAATGGGGCCAAGGATTCGCCATGAATTAGCCTACCTGACATTTGCCTTATGTTGGAGAAAACCTCGGAAAAACCCAACCAGGTAATCAGCCCAAGCGGGAATCGAAACCGCGCCCGAACGCAACTCCGGATCGGCAGGCAAGCGCCTTAGCCGACTGAGCTACGCCGGTGGCCCCTATCGTGTTACCAGATTATAAGTTTTTTCTCTTCAGTTCATGTGATACAGAAATAATTTTTTCTATGCACAAAGACAGGAGAAACAAGTGATTCTGAAAACATGGAAAAGATTGTGTCACAGAGTTTCACACAGTGATGAAAGAAAATTAATTGTCTACATAAAATTTGTTTTAATGACATTAGCAATGGTGAACAAGACAATAACTGAGAAATTAAAGTGACTGTGTTTCTTTATGCCCAATAATATCAATAATTCCCGTTATAGTGCAAGTGTTATGCTTTCGTGGGATCCTATACTATGGTTAATTTTCGCGGCTCTTCAGTTTTTAGTGCATTATAAGTGCATATTTAAGAATTTTAACCGCACATTTTTTATGCTTTATTTGTAGTCGCTTTAACTACAGTGCAGTGGTCGAATAGCGAGTTTCATTATAAATGTGATAGGTCTATAATTTTGTCTGAAGTTCGCCATTCTATTTAACCCAGAAACATCCGATGGCACGACCTGGGGTGCTCTCTCATCATCACAACATCCACAGCGCAGCTGGCTAGACACTTAAACCCCGAACGGACAACAGAGGTGCTCCCTCACCAGCACGGTATGTATCACGACAGCTGGAAACACCATCTATCTCCAGGCGGAACATTTAAACTCTCACTTGATAGACGCAATCTCGTGTACAATGTTGCAACTATTACGATGGCGGATTACTGAAATATACTACTATCGGAGGGTTGTTGTTGTTTAGTCAACTGAACGAAGACAGGTCTGAACCCCACAAGTTACACTAACAAGCACCACTTATGAGGCAACTAGGCCAGGAGATGATGAGGTGGGGTGTCCAGTTCCTTTCCCCCTCCAATGCATACATCGCCGATTAGCTACATATCACACTAATTAGTCTTCAGATGTAATACAAACAAATTCTTCTTCTTTTGACACATATCGCCAAGTGAGATAATAGATGTGCATATCAGACTATCTCAATCAGAGGCAGATCGGAGAGTTATGGATCTGTTCTTCGTGGAAATTGGATACAAACCCGGCATTTGTCTTTATTACTGGAAATATATAGCATAATAGATTGAAGGAACCACGAAAAAATCAATCATGTTGAGGCCCCGAAGTTTGAACTCGGGACCTCTCGAATATGATTTCCAAACGTAAGCACCTGAGTTAACACGCTCGGTACAGCGCACATTTGTATGCATATTTTAGGGTTTTTAGTGGATATAATTCTCAACACCAATAATAAATAATGTTCATTTCTAAAATTAGGTAAATATTAGTATAGATAAAATACACCAACTTAAAGCTTTTTATTTTATGATCGTTTTAATATACTGTTTATGGTTCAATATCATAATGCTTTTAGTTTCTGAACTATCTCAAATTAAAATAGTCTTACACTTTTCGCTCCGTGGTTATGCTGCACAGTTCCGTCACCCGGATTTCTCTAGTACCCCTTCGATATGCGAGACGTATTTAGGCCTACGTCAAAATAAATATATAGTACTTGACTACAGTTCGAAGGTTGAATCTGCCTAGGGTAAGTTACATGTGACTTCATATAAAAATAAATCAGAGGAAGAAATATATATTAATTGGAGTCATTAAAATAAGTAAATCCACCACGTGACTGACCAATTTCTAGGACTACAAAGAGTACAGAGTGAAGTAGGGTACAATTTACCTCTCACCCGGGTTTTCTTCTATCTGAAGATGAGAGTGAAGCTCATCTTCGGAAAGTCATGGAGTATTATTTTACAAGCACTTTTATTTTTCAGCAGAAATTGATAGAAAAGTTATATCAAAACCTCTTCTTGATTAACCCACTAATTAGATCCTTCCTCAATGAGAATGATAATTATAATTAAACTTTAATTAAAATTTATTAAAAATATTCTTCAAAGCATGCAATATCAAGCGATGTGAATCAGTGGTAAAACACTGCCTTCGCCTTCAGGATATTATGGTTTCAAAATTCCGCTCTAAACTATTCTGATAGTGGATTTTGGTAGTTTCATCGATCATAAATAACTAGGAATAGGCTATAGCTGTTTGAAAAGGCTAATGCTGGATCGGTTCCCACTTCCACTGCAAACAAAAAATACTGAATCCATCGTTTTACACTGTGGACACATCTGAAGACTGCTCAGGTATAATCACTAGATGACGATATATAAATAGGGCATGATAAAATATGTAACGCCGGGTATATGTCGGTACACAGAAATACGTGGGACATTCACATGGCTGTGGAGTGGCTGGTAGGTGATAGCAAACTGGAAAACAAACGTATCAACAATATACAATTGTCAACAGACAGTCGCGATATAACCTCGCAGTTATAGCGACTTTAAATAAATCTCACTAAAATCAACCTTTTTTTGTTATTTTTAAAGTAATATATTATGGAGATATTGCTGACAACGATTTTCTTACACTCTTAACCTGGGGTCACCTGTAATGCTTAAGTTAATCTCGATAATAGAAAGGCAGAACCACGTATTGTGGGTCCCTATCACCACGGCATGGCGCGTCCTCAGGTTGCGGATAGAGGAGGCGGCCTTCAGATATGGAGGGTAGCTGCAAATATATTGAATAAGCAGTCGTGGACAGCCGATAAGGGGTGGTCCTCCAGCTTGGGGATTCGGCGAAGGGCTAACAACACATCACCGTAAAAACAGCTTATTACGAATCTATAAAATAAGCCTCGGAATGGGACTGGTTCTCTGGCACTATCACAGCAAAGATATTTGGGGCTAAGAGGGATGAAATTACAGGAGAATGGAGAAAGTTACACAATACAGAATTGCACAACGCAGAACTACACCTGACATAATTAGGAACATTTAATCTACAGTAGACGTTTGAGATGGACAGGACATGTAGCACGTGTGGATGAATCCAGAAATGCATATAGAATGTTAGTTGGGAGACTGGAGAGAAAAATACCTTTGGGGAGCCCGAGACGTAGATAGGAGGATAATATTAAAATTGATTTGAGAGAGGTGAGATATGATAGAGACTGGATTAATCTTGCGCGGATGGCGGGCTTATATGAGGGCAGCAATGAACCTGCGGGTTCCTTAAAAGTCATTTGTAAGTAAGTAAGTAACAGAAAGACAGAAGGCATGAAGTATAAAGAAATAAAATTCGGGGCACGATGAATTATTTGATAATGAATATTCTTATATATATTATAATTTCGCCACCCTCTTCTGTGCCTTGAATAATTTATTTGGGTTTATGTTTATAATTTTAATTTGTACTCACTAGCTAGCTAGTTAAAAAATTAATTAACTAAATTCAATGTACCCTTGTTCGAATCTCGGCAAACAAGCTGAGATTTATATTCTCAAAAGGATCGAATCTGTGCTCTTGTCTTGCGTTTGTTCTATGTAGTTTTAAATCGTTTTCTTAAGCCAATCTGACTACTGTACAATCTATTCCATTAATGCCGACGCTTTTTGATGTTTGTTTATAGCTAGTACTTCATCCCCCTCCCACTTGCTATGCTAGCAAGTTGTATACAAGCGATAAACAGAAAGTCTTTTTTGTGAGCATTGGCGTGGTGTGCCACTGCACCTCTGAAATGGTGGCATACCTCGCAAACTATTATCTGTGAATTTCGAACTGGCAGCTCAAGGTCAAGCAATGGACTGCATTTTCGACATGTGTTTACCCCAATCCTGGACCATTCTCCCCAACAAAAGTCAGCTTCAGTTCACAGTTTTCAGTTTAGTGACTCGTGCGTGGTTTGTACTTTCATACGTTTATGCGTGACATTGATCCGCCAGTTCGAAATGCACAGATAATGAGTAGCTACTACTCTAGCATGAACACCACGGAAAACCGGAATACAAAATATAGGCGAGCTAACCCACACGTGCACAGCAAGAGTGGAGGTAGAAGACGGAGTTTTCGTTGTCATTAAGACTAAGAAGCGAGATGACATTAATGGAATCCAGTGTACAATTATCGCTGCTTGGAATGTCTAAAAATCCTTGCATGAGTATGGAAGAAGCAGATGATAATTTTTCTGTACAAGTCATAGAAGAAAACCCGAACTAAAACATGGAATATACTGTACTTCAAACCTCGATAGGAGACAAAAATAAATCCCAAAAACTTTCTCCCATAAAGTACATTCAGAACATTTCTTGAGTTTGCGTGTAAATAATAAAAAATTAATACTATTAGAAATGTCGTTTTTAAATCTCAATGAATACAATTATATAGACCACTTCCATTATCGCTCAACGACTTTGATATTTACTCTGCTATTGATGACGTCACTATGTTCGAGCATTGAACTTTACCTGCCATTACAATTTATTTGATTTCAAAATTGTATATTTCTACACATGTATGTCCGTGCATAGCTGTTTGAACAGAGTAACCTTGCAGTCAATCTGCATTAATAAATGAGGACAACAAGAAACATGAAACACTTGCAGAATTAGTTTACAAAATATCCTCTTGTTCAAATAGAATAACCAAGCGTGCTCCAGACCATTAGTAGAATTGGGTTTCTTCTATCCACTACATCAGAAATTATGAACCAACATTATACATTCACAAATTATAAGCCTTATTTTCATGTCATTAGTATGACATATGTCTTTGTTCGCATTTTAATCGAATAATAATAATAATAATAATAATAATAATAATAATAATAATAATAATAATAATAATAATAATAATAATAATCGTTATAACTGCCTAAAACGAGAACTCAACAATATCTAATAGGGCGCACCGTCAGCCGAATGACTAAGACTCTGCTTTCCGGGATCGTGTCCCGGTAGTCCAACTGAAATTTGTGATGGTCGTAGGTTTTCACAGGGTACTACCATTTCCCCTATTAGAATTCCACCATTGCTCCAGTAATCATCATACCGTATTACGTAATGCACCTCCTATGGTGCATCAAGGACAACGCCTTCATGGCGGCTGAAAGTACTACAAGCTTCAGTGCGTCGCCCAGTAAATGGGGACGCTTGGTTGAATGACATGTCAAGTGTCCGCTACTAGTTAAAAATAATAATATTTAGCTGTTATCTCTCGATAAAATTTGCTCTTGTACATCTTGTTCTTAGGTGCCGTATTATTCCCTGAGCCTAATGGCATGGATCCATCTCGAGTCCGGCCCCCGAAAAGACAACCAGTGCTATTACTCTGGATCCCACAGGTAATGTGTGTGTATTCAATGCCTACCCACTTCCAATGCCTTGCGTGATTCGGGTTCCGCATATTGCAGATATATGACAGGACTGTGATCCATTATTCACTTCGACGGGCCACGCTATGCATGATGTGCATCTATGTGGAGAGTTATGTCGAGTACTCGGGTAAGTGTACTGTAGAAAATGAGTGAGGATGATGATCAAGATGAGGAAGGGAGAAGGGGAAACCCGGTGTCAGTACATAACCTACTCCTTTGGAATAGCACCAAGGGGGCCGCCTGGCTTAACGTCCCCAATCCGAATGACGAATCACTATCAACAATGACAGAGTTATTCTTTACTTTTTTGTAACACTTGCCTCTCTATAACTATGTATATTTCCACCAATCACAAAATGTATTTGCAGCTATGTATGTACTTGGAGTTTCATTGTCAAAACAAAATTAATGGTTTACTGAACTTGTAAACATTTCTAAGGTTAAGTACTCTTTGTCCCTTGTGGCAGCTCACGAATAGTGAGAAGATTTCTAAATTCTTCTGTCATTATTTAAGCGACAATACCAGTATTGTAGTCCGTTAAAGATTTAAATTTTTTCCATTTATTTCTTTATTGTATTTGTTGTCAGTCAATTTAAAATATTCCGGCCGTATAGCTCAGTTGGTAGAGAAACTGTAAAGCCTCGGGTTCCATCTTGGGTAGTAGTGAGATTTTTATGGTTGCCAAAAACTTCAAAAATGGTTCTGGCGTCCACTCATCCTCCTGTGAAATTGAGTACTGGGTCTTTTATGGAGGGAAAAAGGCGGTAAGAGCGGATGCTGATCAAAGCACCTCATTCTAGTGCTGAAGTCATCAAACTATGACGTCTGAAGGAGGTAACTTTACCTTTACTTTAAGGTAAAGTATGTTAAATACTTCCTTATGGCTTCGTTTTTCATCTAGCATTCTGCACCTATGAACCTACCGTCTGAACCTCACAAAATTGAAGAAATTATTGTTATTCTCAATCAGATTCTTCAAGTTCAAGTCTATTTTTGGCAACGATGAGAAACTGCAAACGGCACTGCAGTTAAGTTCTCTTTCGCATTGCTTATATTCTTCTCTTTCTCTTATTCCTCTTTTTATTATATTTGTAGCGTGGTTTATTTATTGATCAGATCGGATCTCTCTTTCTGAACTTTCTCGGTCTTCTCCTTCCCAAGAGAATATTATCCAGTACAGATCGAACAATTTCGCCAGGTGTCACATGTAATATTGAGTCGTTTCATTCTTGTTGCCACATTTCAAGCTATTCTTTTCTGCTTTGTATTATGTATTGATTCTTATTCTGTCATATTCGCTTTTCTTACTATTTTTATTATTTTAATAACATGGAATATTTTTTGTGCATTACTGGTGTTTGGAGCGTAACTCCAAAGAATGAAGCCAGGCGGATAAATTTGAACTAGCTAATGTAAGAAACATCTTATTTCTCAATAAATTCCATCTAAACACGTGATTGTAGAACCGAAAGCCGACAGAATGAAGAATTCTATTTTAAAAATCAACGAATTTCTTTCGCACACGCTGACAGTAAGATCAAAGTAAAGCTGAAAACGTTTCTTTTGCGCATTATTCTTTGAAATCATGTAAGCGTACAGAGTGCCTCATAAGTCGATGAATAATTTCAAATAATACCTTGTTTATTTATTTACCAACACATATTTTATTGAAAGAGACTTCTAAAATACAGTGAATTATTAATTTCCCTTCTCTTACAGCATTCGTTGTAGATTTCACTCATATAAATTATTCTGAAGATTGCATAACCTCTAGGCGCTTTTGACTTTCTTGTCTCCCTGAAGTAAATGGCCGACAAATATAGATTGCAGCACTTAAAAAGCTAACTGAAGTAAGTAAGTAGATAAGTAATCAATCAAATAATCTATATAGACTAAGGAGAGCTTTTGTGAGTCAGTTACAGTATGACTAGCATGAATGACATTCAACGAACTTCAGGGTCTCAATTGAAATTTTTCTGAGAAAGGGATTATTTTTTTCCGAGGTAGAAAATGGGACTCACCGTTCAGTTTGTGAAAATGTTATTGGCACTGTCAGAAATTTCCATCTATAGCGTTGATATAAAACATATCATATTGATCAGTACTTTCTGAATAATATTCGTAATGATAAATTTTGGATAAAAGTTTATTTAATCCTACTGTAGGCCTATATCATGATTATGTATATGCATTATTTGAAATCTTTCTTTTAGAAAAAAGATCTACTTTCATTTTAATTTCTTTTTCGTAGAGGCATTTCTTTAGTTTGTGTTTTTAAAAGTGTACTGATATTTTAAGGTCCAGTTGAGATACGAGTATTTAAAACTGAGGGAAACTGCTTAAAGTATAAACAATTTCATTATTTAAACTATTAAGGCTATTCATGTATGTTGTTTAATTCACTTTGTATGCACCAGCAACACAACTCGTTTATCCTTAACCCACTCTAACGTATTATGGCACTGTTTCGGCTGAGAACCTGTTCCGCGTGCATGAGATATGTGCGTCGTGTTAGTCTCGCACAGTGCAGGCACGCTGTGCAGGAATTTGCGTATCATTGTCTTACAAGCTAATTCCAATATAAGCTCTTGTCTTTTCCACCGTGTGCAAAAAAATTCACGCACAGCACTTACGCCTATGTGTTACTGAGTCTTGACTGTTCATGGTCTCCCTGTTCTTATTTTTATCACAAACACTGTTCGTTGTCATTAACTTCTATTGGCAATTCCTGATGTTTGGACTATCCAATGTAGCATTGGTACTGGCTTGGGTGTGGGCTCTATTCCCGCCGGGCTGATTACCTGGTTTGGTTTTTTCCGAGGCTTCCCTAACTGTAAGGCAAATGTCAGGCAATTTATAGGGAATCCTCGGCCTCATTTCGCCAAATACTATCTCGTTATTACCAATTCCATCGACGTTAAATAACCTAGTAGTTGATACAGCGTCATTAAATAAAAAATAAAAGAAATAACGTGATCACTCGCTGTCTTTTCTATCACCTCTGAATATGGAGCACGTATTTTAGCTCTTTCTTCAATGCTAAAAAAGGCACTATTCTTCCAGCTTTGCACAAACTTTAGAACATTTCGACAATGGAAACAAACTCTAATGGGCTAAGCTATTGTTTATTATTTGTTACATCCAAAGAGGTTAGAATTTAAAGGAGCAGCAATGTTTTACACAAAATTGTGCAACGACTTATCAGCCATTCTGTAGTTCAAACAGCAGTGATGAACAAACACTGTCTTGAAACTTACCAGTATCGGCACTGGTTAATTTCATTAGATAAAACGTCTACAACTCACATGAGAGGTACACTTAATTGTTTCTTTTGGCAACCAGAGGCGGTATTGTATCATACGATATGACGTCAATCAAAATTCACACTGAGCTGTAGTATACTATATGTGCTAACAACGCAAAACTCTTCCGGTGGTTTGCTAGTCTTTATAAGCCATCACAGTATTAGACAGATGCTCTTGAAACGTAGCTAACAAAATTTAGTATAACTGCGCACCGTATTCTGATTAGACTTCGGTATCCTTTGTTATTACAAGCAAATATTCTGAGATTTAAATTATTCACCAAATATTCATTATATTACGGGTATTGTCAGATTACACATAGAGTCCAAAAACTTTGTACACACTTCAGCATACAAAATATTTACCTAAAAATTTATTACTAAATTGATACACATATCAAGGGATACTGTGGAACATGTTTAACTACCATCGCAACAAGTGTTTGAAGTGCTCCCCATTAGCATTCGGACACTTCTGGGTTCGACGAACTATTCCACGAGCAACGTTTACCGATGTGTCCACTGTGATGGTTACACATAAGTTTTCAGGTTTCCTGAATGTAAATAAGGTACTCGAAGCAAATATGAGGAACTTATAAGAGAGAGGAAGGGGGAGGGGAGGGATAGGAAGGGAGGGTGCATTCAATTCCAGAACACATTCTAAAGTGTGCTAAAACACAGTAGATTAAAGTGGGGTAATTTGAATAATGGAGAAATATGGATAATGCTAAGATTTTGGCAGCATTAAGACAAAACGCGCGACGCCATGTTGAGAAGTGATAGGTAGTGATGAAAAGGTGGTCTTTTTTTTAACCCTCTCTCTCTCTATAAATTAGATCCTTCAAGCTGAAATGGAACTCTAAAGACTTTTTCTGTTGGAAGGTGTGTAGCAAAATCCTTATCCATTGGCAGCTTATAATATTTTAATTCATTTACTTAAGGTCTTACAAAATCTGTGATAATGTAGTAGTTTTAACCTGTAAGCATTCTGGTATATGATCAGATTCTGTTTTGTCGACGAGTGTGGAAATCTGAATAGTCTTTCACGGACAATTTGAATAACATAGCTACAACATTATTAGTAATTTATGTTATTTATTACTCGGTCTTCACTTTCAAGAAATAATTAAAGGAAAAAAAAAAGATCTTAGATAAAAAAGAAATAACGATCCAGAATCGAGCACTCTCAAGAGGATGCGAATATGGAAGCCTGTGGTGGAAGAATCCAGTGACGACGTTTGAGGACATGAGAGCAATGAAGATGATTGGAAATGTGGATTCTGCAACAGAAGATATTATTCTGAGCTTTCTTCCAAAAAGAGGAACTGGATTCGTTGTCAGAGTTGCAAAACTTGGTACCACAAGTGTTGTGTTGGAGCAGAAGGAAGAAAGTAGTTCGTTTGTTGTCGGTATGTGTAGAAGATTTCAGTTTAGTGACAAAAAAGATAATTATTTCCATTTATGTTTGCTGTTCATTATTGTGTATGATTAGGCTTGACTAATTATTTGAAGGTAATTATCCAGTATTAAAATAAAACTGATTTTGAAAATGACATTTTCTAATTTTAGCATGTAGGCTTTCACGGCCGGTGTCTAGTTGAAACGGAGCTTCCGGGTTAAGATGCCGTGGTCTGCTGGTGCAGATATTCCCAGACGTTTCGTCTACTACTGCGGCAGATATCTTCAGTGGTTAGGTATTCTAGGTCGAAGTCTTCTGCTAGGGGTACCTGTAGCAACTGATAATCTGAATGAATGAATGAATGAATGAATGAATGAATGAATGAGTGGGGGGGAAGTGGGAAGAGAAACTTTAAAGGTACGTGAAAACACGTCCTTTTTGCAAGGGGGGAGTTGGGGCTGTGAAAAACTGAATATGTGAGCTCCAAGCCTCTTGGCCACTTGTCTCACTTCGGGTTTCGCCGCCCCAGTGAAGGAGCGCTAGAAATTTCTAGTGGGTAAGCCGAAAATGGACGTAACAGATTAGCTACAACATACGGGGGGGGGGAGGAGGGGCAGAAGTACAGCGACCTGATCCGGAGGAGAGACGCGATGGAGGAGAAGTCTAGGCACGCCTGGTTGCTTGTCCTTATTTATAGAGCCGAGGATTGGCCTTAGTGTTCCGTTGTCGCGGCGGTCCGCACCCGTTGGATGTCTGTGGTCTAATTTTATTTCGCATTATTCATATTACCCCACAATATATCCAAATTACCCCACATTTTTAAAATCCTGTACAACTTTGCAGGTAAATCGGATAGCTCAATTGTGACTTCAGTCACTGTTATTTGCATTTTATAAAATTTATATTGCTTCTTTAAACACGTAAGTTGTGGTGTTGTACACCACTGTTATATATTTTCTTTCTCCGACATCTTTCCGACAGTTAGGACTACATATTCAATATCGATTCTTATTAATGAACAATTTATTGAAGAGCTCAGCGCATAAATGGCTCAACCCACAAAATTTACATGGGATATAGAGTTTATTGCTTTAAAGAGCTCCTTATATTATTCACTCTAAATTATAAATAGGTCTAATCATCATTCCCAGTTTTTCCATGAAATTTCAGCGCAAGTTTTGTTTGTGTATCACATTTCGCGCACTGTTACAAAGAGGTACTCTTAAAGTGGAAATATAATTTTAGGCAATTTGTATGCTGAACCATTTGTGATGGTTACCATTATATTGTCCCAAGTGAAAGAATTTATTTTCTCTGTTGCCACGTTTCTAAAGACATTGATGTTAATAAAAAAAATATAAATTTCATACAGGGCAAGTTTTTCAGACCTCAAACACGGACCATTCCGCACAATACGGGACACCTGGCAACTCTAGTTGGACATGCCATTTCAATTTCTTTATGCAGCTCCGACAATGTAGCTGGTTTTCTGTGATACACCACATCTTTGAGGCTCATATTGTTGATTAATAATTCATTATGATAAAAATCAATAAAGTAAATATAAGTGAACTCACAAAATATGCTACATTATTGTAATTAGATAGCCTATTACGTTGATTAGGGTTGTTATATTTCTATTAAGATAATTCGGGTAAACATCGGAGTATGGCAATATTAACGATGAATAACATGCTTAAAGACCATGATAGAATAGGCCTATACTATGTTTTGTTTTGCCATTAGAAAGCTTTCACTCTCATCACCATTACAATTTACAACACGACAAAAGAATACAGAACTTGTCAATACAGAACTTGTCCTATTCCTCTTCCTTCTCCTTATCATAATCATAATCATCATCATCATCATCGTCACATGTTACAGATACAGATGTTTGATTGAACTAATTACGTAGCCTATGGTAACGTCTACTTGTTCATAATATTTTTATTTTTATACTTGTACATGTGTATATTGAACTTCAATTATTACATATCCTTATAGCCTATTACCGTAAAAATTACCGTCCACTTTTTCAGCCTCACATTTTAAACCTACGTTTTAATAACACTATTCTCACTATCAACATCCGTATCAATACGCACTTTCTTGTACGCACGACAAAAACGTGAAAAGATCACTCACCACCTCAGTCCCTGAAGTTTCCGAGATAGCTATATAGGTATAGACCATCCGTGGAATCTGTAGAGTGCCAGTCACAAAAACAAGACTTATGCGCAACTGTCGTCATAGCTGGCTGGTCCAATGAGTAGTCAGGACATGAAAGGATTGGTGTGAGAGAGGACCGCTATGTGAAATCTCGCTATTTAGCTAACTTGGGGAAGAGTGGGGAGCAGGCTCCGCCCTCTCCCGAGTGACGACATGCCAAGTTTACTCTAAAGAATTCACGGACGGTATATATAGGTTTAAAATCTACAATGTAAATAATAACCAAAAGTCGTAACTCGTAAGAGAAAGTAATCATTTCGCTATCATCAATCACACAGTTGGTAGATAACCTCGTAGGATATAGATCGTCCTTAAACAACCGATTAAAACCATTTGGTAGGATCCCTTCAAATGAAAACACCTTTCGTGCTTATAAGACCTACTAAAACTTTCAGAGATAAAACGTGTAAGGTCCAAGAAAGAAAAAGTGTTTTAATGACCTGTGGAAGCAGTCCGGAAAATTTATATTAGAAGTTGAAAGAAGTCTTTACGACACATTCAAGAATAAAATACCTTAAAAAAAAAAGGACGGCACACGAAATTTTGAGAAGAAAGCGACAGAGGAAGCATACAGGATCCAGATTCGTAGAATTCCACTGCAGGACACAAAGATTTTGGAATTATTTTTGTGGTGACATGTTTCACAGGATGGAAAATGACGATATATAACATAGAACTCTCTTCAGTGACGAAAAACCATTCCATTTATGCGTACTTCTTAACCGTCGTAATATAGGGAAGTGGAGGAATAGAAATAGAATAGGGAATATACAAGGTATCAAAGAAATAGTTCGAACTTACAAAAATGTCTTCTGTATTCCAAGCAAAATATCAAGCTTATAGCTTTTTTATTTTGTAAGCACAGAGCACAATAACAGGAATGGCGTATCTCGACATGATGAAAAATTACCTGCTTCTACAACTGCAGGAGAAAGAGGGCAATATAATTTCTTAACAAGAAGTTACACTTCTGAATTCTACCGGGAAGTGATAAGTTATTGAAATAATACTTTCCAGCAGTGGATTGGAAGAAGGAATAATAGCGTGACCTACAAGGTACCCAGACTTCACTTTATCAGAATTATTTTGTGGAAATTTGTGAAGGACCGAGTGTGCATCCCATTTCCTGCAGACCATACCGCAACCACAAAGACGGATTACCAATGCTTTTGCAAATGTGGTTGGAAGCATGCTGATTAACTTGTAGGAAATAATTGCGACATATTTCGTGTAACTTGTGGAAGTCATAATTGAATATGTGTGAAGAAAACTTGAGACATACAAGAAATAGACGTATGTCACCCATTTACATACATGTTTCATTATTACATTTAAATAAACTGTGGAAATCGTTTTGATATACTGTGTAAACACTGTGTTCAAGTTTACAGAAATTATTAGGTTTACAATTATGCCTGGGAGCAAACCAACAATTTCGACGAATCCAAATAGTGGTTCAGTATGTAACACTGTTACTAAGCTTCGAATTGTATGTAAATATTTGTTTTTAATGCTCCCAAATTCATGAAGTTACATTTATTGATTAGATTTACTGTGGAATCAAATAATTTGTTTTTTCGTTATCACTAGTTCAAAACAAATTTTCATACCACCTGTAACTTAAATGGTATTGAAACTTGTTAGCAAAGGACAGTTACATATGTTTATTTACTGACGCAGTAGGAAGCAACGCTGCAAACATGACACCGCTTAGCCCCGGTTATTTTCCTGACTCACAACTTGTTTAAATAAGACAGGCAAATCCCTCGATCATTATGTTTCGAATATTCCGAAGTATTATCCATCTTTTACGAATTCTCACCGTTTCATTTTTTGCCCATCCTAAAAGTATTTATTACTACTAAAGTGCAGAAAACATCCCTTCGTGCCCGTTTCAATTGTAGCCGATATGAAAACATGAAGCTCATTTCCATATCCCAGTTTCTACATACTTACAAATAGCTTTTAAGGAACCCGGAGATTCATTGCCGCCCTCACATAAGCCCGCCATTGATCCCTATCCTGAGCAAGATTAATCCAGTCTCTACCATCATATCCTACCTCCCTCAGATCCATTTTAATATTATCTTGCCATCTACGTCTCTGCCTTCCAAAGGTCTTTTTCCCTCCGGCCTCCCAACTAACACTCTATATGCATTTCTGAATTCGCCCATACGTGCTACATGCCCTGCTCATCTCAAACGTCTGGATTTAATGTTCCTAATTATGTCAGGTGAAGAATACAATGTGTGCAGTTCTGTGTTGTGTAACTTTCTCCAGTTTCCTGTAACTTCATCGCTCTTAGCCCCAAATATTTTCCTAAGCACCTTATTCTCAAACACCCTTAACCTATGTTCCTCTCTCAAAGTGAGAGTCCAAGTTTCACAACGATACAGAACAACCGGTAATGTAACTGTTTTATAAATTCTAACTTTCAGATTTTTTGACAGCAGACTGGATGATAAAAGATTCTCAACCGAATAATAACAGGCATTTCCCATATTTATTCTGTGTTTAATTTCCTCATGGAGTATCATTTATATTTGTTACTGTTGCTCCCAGGTATTTGAATTTTTCCACTTCTTCAAAGGATAAATTTCCAATTTTTATATTTCCATTTCGTACAATATTCTCGTCACGAGACATAATCATATACTTTGTCTTTTCGAGATTTACTTCCAAACCTATCTCTTTACGTGCTTCAAGTAAAATTTCCGTAAGAAAATTTAAGAAATATTTCTACACTCCCATTTCAGTTGAATATTCTAGAGATCGTGAACAGTAATGATACTTATTTCATTTAAAACTCTAAAGGAAAAAATAAAAATACGATATGCTTATTTCACGTTGAAGTAACGATCAAAATCAAAATAATATGTCTAATATTGTGAAATAAGCATTATGGTTTATTACACGAGTAAATATTATGAAACGAACGTAGTGAGATTCATACCTTTTACGAATGTAATAATTATATACCATTATGCGAGTTTCACACGCTATTTTTTATACAACAATAAAGGATATTAATAAAGAAATAACATCATATTTGTAATGATGTGTAGTTTGATATCATGGTCTATGGAAAAAGAAGTTGCTATGACAAATTTGATATATTAAATATTGTAGCACTAGAAAATCTTTTCGTAATGTTAAATTTATGATACAAGTTATGCATTGCCTGAATTCTTGACGTTTTAGTTGTCATGGTAATATTTTACGGCACTAGTACCATAATGTGGCATATTAAGCACGATTTTCACTAACGATAAATACGTTTTTGCACGATCGTGGTTTTTGTTGTATTTACAGCTATTGTTGTTAGGTCTTGAAAGTTAGAATTCCCAACAAAAACTTGTTGCTATGGAAATTATTCTTCATAACATAAAAGTATATTAAAATGTACCGATTGCATTACTCTTACTATTACTCAGTTACCATTACAGTGCAATTTTGTGAAGGCTTTGGAATAATATTGCTCTAAATTTTCAATCCAAAACACAACTTATTGTATTTGCAATTTTAAAAATATGATCGTGCAAAGATGTTGTAGGCCTACAATACACGTTTGTGAAGTGAATTACAAAATCTCGGAAATTGAAAAACTCGCTCTGCTCGTTTTCCAGAGTTCCCTCGATTTTGTAAAAAGCACTTCCTAACCTTGCATCGTAATATACTACGTATTATAATGCTGATGTACAGACAATTTTATTTTGAAACTCTTCAACTTAATTTTAATTATATATTCGGTGAACACAGCCAATAAGAAAAGCTTATTTTACATATTACAAATGTAATTAATAATTTTAAAATCTGCTTTGTCGTAGCCTACTACGAGCATTTTCTTCAGCCAGTTCGAAATAGTTACCTCCCACTTTAATTTTTAAAGTAGTAATCGGTCTCGCTATCTCACCCATTCATTCTTTGCATACGCGAGCTGCATCTATCCAGGCAGCTTTACAGTGTTGTCACAGCGCAGCAGGGTTTAAAATTCCTTTGGGAAACAAAAACTTCCATTGTTTTGGATAAAATTTCTGCACATTTAAAGGACAAAACTAAAATTCTTTCAATCATTTATTATCATAATACACTCCTCTGTTAAACAGACTGAGCATATTGGGCTATAAAATGTTTCTTATTAAATAATTTTTTCTCGAAAAGAAA
Organism: Periplaneta americana; assembly: GCF_040183065.1. Lineage (NCBI taxonomy): Eukaryota > Metazoa > Arthropoda > Insecta > Blattodea > Blattidae > Periplaneta > Periplaneta americana. The sequence continues at coordinate 123,388,634 of NC_091118.1, read as the reverse complement.
GCACAAAGGAGCAAAATTTTTGTTTTAAATAACTCAAGGAATAACACCTTGAAATTAATAACATTACTTACGTTTCACTTTGTATATATAGTGTATATGTAGGCCTATATATTGCATTTTTACTTCCAGTTCCATCGTAATTAGTTACGGAGATAGAAAGGTGTGAGTTCTGACACTTTCTTCAGAAACTTCTTTACGTATAGAAAGCTGTTGCATTTGTACAAATGTGCAAGCTTTCCACTTTAGTTATCTCTAGAAAGACTTGAAACACAAGTTAAAAATATAGGTATGCTGATGGCTAATTTGACTATCGACTAAAATATGCAGACGGTAAAATCGAAGCAGTTTTCGTCCTAGATTAATTTATCAGTCTGATCCAATATTTTGAGTTTGCCTTGCGACACAGAATAGCTCACAATAAAATTTAAAATGAAAAATTATGTTAGCAGGTTTCAAACAAAAGAGATTAAGACATATAGAAAATAATAGAACCTAGTACAATTTAAATTGAGTTTACACCATAAAGATGCTGGCGAAATATCGCTACAGAAAATTTTGTTATGGTGGTGAAGATGACATCGTGATATCTAAATAACTGATCCGAGCAGACAGGATAAAGGGAGCGATATGCTAGCCCGGATAGTCATAGATGATAAGTCTTGGGTGCATAATTACTAACCCGACACAAAGCGAGCATCAATGATCGGATTGCCAATGGTACACTCGTGAGCACATCGATAATACTGCGTCTAGTGGTGATAGCTTAAGGTGCCTTATTAAAAAATAACTTCTCTATTAATTATCTAATTTACTGACTCCACAAATACCCACAAGACAAGGAACACTTACCTACATAATTATCCTTGTTAAAATAAATAAATAAATAAATAAATAAATAAATAAATAAATAAATAAATAAATAAATAAATAAATAAATAAATAAATAAATAAATAAATAAATAAATAAATAAATAAATAAGTAGATAGATGGATTTATGGAGTAATATTATACATACAACTTTTATATTATCATAATTTTGTCTAATCCAATGCACGGGTCTTCTGACCGTTCGTGCTTTGTACCCGAAACAAGCTCTCCTTTGTAGGTTCCCCCCCCACCTATGATTACATCCAACTACTCTCTACAAGAACACACATATTAAAATGGAAATGGCACAATAAAACACGTTATAAAGTAAGTAAGTAAATAAATAAACAAACAAATAAACAAACAAACACATAAATAAATAAATAAATAAATAAATAAATAAATAAATAAATAAATAAATAAATAAATAAATAAATAAATAAATAAATAAATAAATAAATAAATAAATAAATAAATAAATAAATAAATAAATATCTACTTTTCTCAATACGTTTCGAACTCAGAACCACAACAAACACTTCTAAAGTACCACAGCAATGAGGAAATATAATTTAAGTCGAGTATTATTGAAATATCGTAAGTATTTGAAATACACATGATTGTGGCATCCACTGAGATGTCATAGATATAAAAAGCAGTTCATGTTGAGTTTAATAACAGATATAACCAGCTGTATAATGGGTAACACATCTTAAAATATTATATAACTGGAACAAATGTAGATGTACATTAGTATGTCTCTAATCAAGTGTGAATTTGTACCACTAATCGATTAAACATCTTAAATTCGTCTAGACGAATTCATGAAATATCATTACGAAGCACAATATTTAAATCGGACTTCAACATTTGTCTTGCGAAGTCAATAATTCATATCCCGACAGTCACAAATGCAAGTTAATGCATAGTGTGTACAAAGAACAAATATCAGTAACAACTACACTTATCTAATTACAATTAGCATATTTTCTCACAGTGAACATAACGAGCAAATTTATCAGACAATGCACGAGTTACCTACGTGATTTTAGTCCGTCGACCTTGAAGGGTTTAAGTGTGGGCAACTGATCAGATCTTGCACTCGATAGTCCTCTCTAATTGCATCCAAATGAACTCCTTAGAATCTTGTACACTGACTTCTACAATAGTTAACATCACGTTTGTGAAATCAAGACATATTGTGAGGACTCTATTCTACAAATATTTTACCTACTCAGTGCGTAATCATAACGAACTTTGAAACCTCATTATTCAATTCCAAGAATTCTTAAGGTCTCTTCACCAATACAAACAAAACGTGTTTGAGACAATAATTACAGTATATGCGTCTACATTGGCTAACGTGTTCTTCGTCGTGACTCAGCGATAGTGTGTCCATAGGATCAGGTCTTGCACCATGCTAACCACATTACTAGAATATCTCACCCCTTGTGAATATATTTTGTTGGCCTATAATTATAATAAGAATAGTGAGAGAAAGAAGGCGTACGGAGTCGACTCTTTGCAGCAGGTCATCATCATCATCATCATCATCATCATCATCATCATCATCGATTAAGCCTTATAAGGCTCGTTCCGGTCTCATTTTTTAACACTGTTCAGCCCATCTTGTTTTCGGTCTACCAACATTTCTTCTAACTATATTGGGTTGTAGTTCATCATCAGTTTTGGTACACGGTCTGCTTCCATTCTTTGTATATGTTGTTTCCAATCGTTTCTATATTGTTTTATTCAGTCTATTAATTTAAAAATGTTTAGTTCCCTCCCTACATCTTCACTTCTTTTCCTATCCAGTAAGGTATAACCCGCAACAGATCTCAGAAATTTCATCTCTGCTGCTTCTATTCTTCTTTCTTCTTTTTTAGTCAGGATCCAAAATTCAGACCCATAGAGTAGACACTTTCATTACTTTATAAAATTTCATTTTCGTTTCTTTTCTAATATTTTTAGGGATCTATTAATGACACTTCATACATAGCTGAATTGATTAATCTTGTTCTGAATATCTTAATTCTTCATATAAGAAATGTTGCACCCAAGATAACTGAAACAATTTATCCTTCTAAGATAATTTTGGTTATTAATGTATCTACTCCTCTAAATGCTAAAACTTTTGCTTTGTTAATTGAGATATTTAAGTTAAAACCCATCATAATCATCATAATTATTATTATATTTACACTTACGCATTTATTTCTTACATAACGTCACCAAAGAACGGCAAATAAATTTAAAATCAGATTATTTTATTGGAAAACTCGTCTAAATACACTTCTATTTACAAGTAATCAAACGATATGTGCAAAATGTGAATATTACTTGCAAAGAGCTTTCTATATTTTAAATAATGAGGCACGTGTTATAATTTAAACATTTTTAAAAAACGCAAAGACTTTAAGTTTCAAAGGTAAAGAACATTTAGAGTAGAGATTGCAATACATTATAATATTTTAGAACAAGTGAAATGTTTAAACTATTTGGGATATAAGGCTGCATATGGAAGGACCAATGACTCATATTTATATTTAAGTAACAGAAGTAATAAAGTAAAGCCAACTTAAGAAGATAAGAAGAGAAATAATCTTAAAATTTTATAAAACAATGACACTTCCCACGTTATTATACGGTTCCGAACTGTGGATTATGATAACTCAACCAAAGAAAACAAGTAGATGCAGCAGATATGAAATTGCTGAGGCAACGTGTGGGATACTCTCTTAGATTATTAAAAAAATGAAGATAATACAAGAGGTAAAAGTGGAAAATAATTTACAAAATAAATACATAATTATAAGGAAAGCTGATTTAAATTACGTGATGAGAATGAGTCTCAACGAGTACATAAAGAACTACAATACAATAATTACAAGTATATTAAACACAGAAGATCTACCAGACGACCAATGAAGCGCTGAAAAGATCAATTTCTCGCATAAGAGTATTAGTGGCGGAACACACCATTTACAGGGACCATGCCGTGAAGTTGATGATGATGATGATGATGATGATGATGATGAGGACGACGACGATGACGATGACAATGACGACTACGACGACGGAGTGTCCTTCGCTTCGGTTGAAGTGCAGAGTTTTATACTATACACCAGCGTGATGAGAACTGGGTACAGTACATCCTTTGTCTTGCATTCGTCCTGTGTTGTCTTAAAACTTAATAATTGGTCGCCCCTAGATTGAAATGACCATGACCGTAAATGTTGAACTTATAGGAGTTATGACTCAGAACTTCCCCTTTAAATCCTATTACTTGAATTTCAACAAAAGAAGGATAGCGTGTCTTGCAAGTTCCGTCAAGTCCTTTGTGCACTTAACTACAGGAAATTAGAAGAACGATCATTTCTTCCGTGCGCGACTACTAGTGCACTCGTAACTTTTCCAGTTGACGTAGCTGCGTACATTATTGGAAACATGACAGAAGAAAGTGAGAACATAAATATTTTGAATTGGTGTAGGGTCTACAAAAATATAAATAATAGTTTATATTTAATCTTATGTTTTTATTGAAACATGGTAAATTTAATTGGTTATTTATGTTCAGTGTATGTTTTTATTCACTGAAATATAATACATTTTATTGAATAATAATGTTCTGTGTACGTTTACATTTACTAATATTAGCTAATAAAGTCAAGCCGATATTTTTATTAATTAAAACATAGTAAATGTAATTAGGTATTAATGTGCGGTGTAAATTTTCAGTCATTAAAATGAGCTATATTATTAATCAGCTTGACACTGAGAGATATCGAGGCTGAGAACCAGACTGTTCTAAGTCCAACTTTTTGTAACAAAGAAACCTGTGTTTCATTGTGTTCCAGTTCTTGTCTGCGTATATGAATCGAACAAAATTGTAAATATTCCTCTCCATAAGGTTGCTATGAAGCTACTCCAAATTGTTTCATGAAGCTTTGAATATCAGGAGCTTAAAATAGCTCTCCTGAAAAAAAAATAGTAAAATGGACTTGGAACAGTCTGGTTCTGAGCCATCGATATGCTACTGGAGCTAAATGACAGCTGTGAGTAGTACGGGATGAAGATAAATGCAAATAAAACGAAAACCATGGTCATAGGAAGAAAAATACGGAAGGTAAACTTGCGAATTCTAAATGAGGCAGTAGAGCAAGTTGACAGCTTCAAATACTTGTGGTGTACTATAAGCAGTAACATGAGCTGCAGCCAGGAAGTCAAAAGGAGGATAGCAATGGCAAAGGAAGCTCTTAATAGAAAAAGGTGTATCTTCTGCGGACCTGTGGAAACAGAACTAAGGAAGAGACTAGTGAAGTGCTTTTGTGTGGAGTGTAGCATGAACATTACGATGAATGTGAAGAGAAGCGAATAGAAGCATTTAAAATGTGAACATGGAGAAGAATGCAACGTGTGAAGTGGACAAACGGAATAAGAAATGAAGCTGTATTGGAAAGAGTGGGTGAAGAAAGAATGATGCTGAAACTGATCAGGAAACTGAAACTTATTTTCTTCTACCCCGAACTCTTCTCCCGTTCACAATTCCTTCCAGCGCATCCTTGAGTAGGCAGTTTCTTCTCAGACAGTGACCCAACCAATTTCTTTTTCTCTTCCTGATCAGTTTCAGCATTGTTCTTTCTTCGGAGCATAATTACAGCTTTTTGGTGAGTATAGAGCTGCACACTGAATTAAATTGACATAACTGATCTGACAAACAATTGTGCAACATTTGGATGTTTCAGCTCGTGAGAGGAAATATAAGACAAGGATTTTGTGACGTTATAATTTATTTAGTGGAATTAACGAATTCAGTATTTAATATTTCTTAAATCAGGTCATGATCAATAATAACACAATTGAAATACTTATCGGTAAATTGTGGGGCACGTTGAAATTTGCACCATGAATGTGAAAGAAAGTTAGACATTGAATATATGTATTTATTGAAAAATGAAAATGAAATTTATAGTCATTACTTTTAATTCAAGAAAAGCTTCAGTATCGAAGTTTCTGTTATTTTCATTTTGTAGATTTTAATCTTTTCATGTTCATAAAGTATTCTTTATCGTTTCAGTTATTTTGTTATCTTTTTTACATAAGTAGCACAAATACTAAGACTGTCAGCGCAGATAACAACGATCCAAGTAACCTTTTCTCCCTATCATTTTTTATAAAGAGATTTAAGTTAATTCTATCACGTCGCCAGTAGTTTAACGCTCCTTATTTCCAGTTTCAAAAGTGTACATGAAAGCTATTCGTTGTTTTCACTGCCAGTACTCTATTCACTCTCCAACACAGGATAGCTTAATGCGCCTAAAGGTGAACTTCAAATGACCGAGGCAATGTGATTACTTTAACTGCAGGACATTACCTAACGTACACAGAGGATTCGAAACAGATCAACCAAAACTTATATAACTTTGCTGTATAGCCTTATGTCACATAATCGATGGACGGCATCCTACACAGCATTATCCAGTATTCCCTGTAGAGAACATAGCACGAATTATGTACTGTACATCGGGTATTTTGTGAAATACACGTCCATTAATAAAGTTGTGGTCTAGATAACATCTGTTCAAGGATTCGCATTAAAATAATTAGAATGACTAGTTTTTCGAGTTTCAAATTTAGTGCATCTTAGTTCAGTTACCAGTTAGGATGTAAAGATCATCTTCTTTTCTTGGGATGAGGTGTATAGACTGTATTTAGTCTTATGTTTGTCCTATTTATCTCAAACGGTTGTTAAATTCTTAGACCTGTAAAGACGGAACAAGACATTTGATTCACCCCTTATCAGCAATGAGTTATTATTACTATTATTATTATTATTATTATTATTATTATTATTATTATAGAATTACAAGCTAACCAAGCTTCTTACAGCTGACAACACAATGTTACAGTTTATTTCTAGCTTTAGTATAGTCATTAATACAGTATAGTATAATAAATTGGGATGGAGTAGCATCATCTGTACTTAATCCATTAATTTTATTACACTGAAGATTAATAAAAATTTGTCTGACCAAAATATGGATTAGCTACCCAACAAATTTAATTTATACAGATTTTAAAGTACTAATTATTACCACAATAAATCAAATAAAACATAACTTTAATCGACATGAATATCGCACTCGAAGACAAAAGTCTACTTTCACATTAATGGAACCTAAATGTCATACAAGTGTAGCGCTTAAACATAGTGCTAGTTTCGGCCCAAGACTTTATAATAAAATTACAAATAATTTTCCAAATTTGAAATATTTTAAAATTGAACCTTTTGAAAAAGAAATTTATAAAATTATTCATGATATATAATACTAACAAATATGTGTATTTTTTACCTTTTAATTTCTGTCGACTATATTCATGTTTTTATTGAATATCACTGCCTTCTGTCTGATTATCAATTTATATTAAATGTGGTTTTTTCTCTCTTTTTCTCTTTCTTCTTCTTTTTTTTTTTTGCTCTTGTGTGTTATTCATCGGTTTGAAGTAAGTTAATTACTGTATTTAGTAGACTGCCTTTGTAAATGTTATGTTATATTATTGCCTAAAACCACACCTTACACGCGCCTGGCTCTTGCGGCAGTGGCTAGAAACATTTTTGTTTTATAATTTTAATTTGAACTCACTAGCTAGCTAAATAAATAGAATAAAAATAAATAAAAATTGTTCACTTTCAAAATGTTTAAATCACTTTACAAATTTTCAAAAATCGTAATTTTTTGTCGTCGTAATGGTATTCTTTGTGCTAGCATTTCTTCGGTCACTGTGGTAATCAATCGGTCCCGCATAGAATTCATGACATGTTCAAGCCATTTAATGTGTCTGGGCTTAATTTTTACTAATATGTCTGGCTCTTCAAATAAATAATAGGCCCATAAACTTCTGCATTTTTTTTAGAATTCTCCATTTCTCATTCCACTGTTCCAGAAATTTGTCGTAAATTTTCCTTTAAAATATTCTTATATATTTTTGTTAAGGTCTATGTTTCCTATGCATGCTGTATAGATAGACTATTTGTAAATGCGTATCTTTCGAAAGGGCATGATAGGTTTTACTTACGTCCATAATAAGTACAAAATATTTTGTTTTATTTACATTCATCTTTATATCACTGCCGTGTAAGTTTTTAATTTCATGTTAATTTTATCGTAACAGGACTAGATAATCACTGGAAGCAAATATAGAAATTTCTTTCTCAAGTACCTATATATGGTTGTCTCATTTGGCGTATATTTTTTTTTTCACCACAATGTTAAAAAGAACTAGCGACAAAGAATTTTCTAATTTTTTTTACTTCGGAATGAGCGTTAAAGCTGTTTGAAATAACTACTAAATTTCTAGAATAAATTAAGTGTGTGGAGGAAAATCTTGACAATTCGAACAACGCTCTTTCTGAGAAAGTCAAGAAAGCAATTTTACTTTAATAAGAGTAATTACAATAGAAAATGTCGCAAGTTCAGATAACTAACGTAACTTGTGTAAATCTTGTCACGATATTGCTCAAACTCTTGCGTTTCTATGGAATATCTCCGTTTTCAATTCATATCTTATTAGGGCTGTCTGTGTATGTATGCATGCAGTAAAATTATTACGAAATAATTAACAAGACGTTGATATGCCAAGTATAAATTATTTCTTTCCTACTTTCTTATCAGTAGTAGCGATGTTGAAAATGAAATGATGGTTATCAACTACTTCCTTGTGTTGTGAGTATGCGGGTGGCTTAACAATGGCGGGTGTATGACTGCGTCATTAACCCAAGTGTTCTCATTTACGAGTGACGCGTCGAAGTTCTAGTTCTTTTTGTCACTGGAGGCTTTGCCTTCAGCTCACCAAGGAGGCGAACTATAATACTATCTATTTAATTAGCGTCGTTACGTTTTTAAGTTGTGTTTACATTCAGTAATTCATCCCCGTCCCAATGTTATTCTAGTAAGTAGGCTATGTTTACAAGACACAGAGATAGCCATTCTTAGAAGTAGTGGTGTGTCGTTGCACCTCTGAAATGTTGGTATACATCGCAAACGAGTTCTGTTTTTTGACGACGGTGCAGCTGTTACTCTAGCATGACCACTACTGAAAACTGGAATACACAATACAGGCGAGTGAAGCCGCACATGTATGGTAGGGGTGGGGGTAAAAGACGTAGTTACATTGTGAGTAGGACTAAAAACGAGATGGCTTTATAGTAATATTAAGTTTTGACTTGTTCCATATTCTAGCTGTGAAGCAATGTATGAATACCATTGAATGTTAATAAATATAACACAATACAATACACTCAAAAAATGTTATTAATTTATTTGATTTAATCCTATGTAGCAGAAACATTACAAAAATATACTAAACAACACAATAGTGAAACATATTTTACTCTCTGGGGCTGAATCACAGACACTAAACAGAAACATAAAATAAATTGCTAGTCACGTTTAGCAAGAATTTCAGAAATATGTAGATGAAGTTAAAAATGTATAAGAGACAAAAATGGAAGTTACTAGAAATATTGTTTAACCCGTAAGTGGTGAGGTATTTTTCTAGTTACGTAACTGGTCAGGTGGGGATTGCACTTATCCCAACTTAGAATCTTGTATTGTAGCACTCAGATAATCAAACTGAGTTTTTAATTTATATAATCAAGTACTTTTAGTTCTTTTTAACTAGGTTTTCTTCAACATTAGGGAAACAGGCAGCATAATAAGCAATGAAAGAGAAATCTGAATTGAACAGGAATTCTCCGCACATCCCCTTGGCGCAGGCTTCTTTTCTTACAATGGCTGGGATACTCACAGTCGCCACCTCACCAATTATGGGACATCATTTTATTTTTACTTCAATTTTTATTGTACCTGAGTTTTTGAATATACTTCACTCCCACCCCTTCTACTAATGAAGCTCAACCGTCCTCCACACAGGTCCAAGACCGCATACACAGTCATAGCAGCCTTAGGGTCATAGTAAACAGTACGTTCCAAAATATATATGTTCGCGTTTTCCAGTGACGAAAGATCTTTCAATATCGCATCATTTTCCATTTGCCTAAGTCTCATCCCGGTTTCCCCCACCTGCTTCTATTCGCCTCTCTGTAAATGCTAGTGACTGGGCTGTCTTAGCTCTTTTCTGAGAACATTAATTTCTGTTAGGAATTGGACGTCTACGTAATATTATACCCAAACAATTGTTTAAAATAACTTAAATAAAAGGGCCTCGTTAAGTAATTAACTGTCACGTGATTTTCTCCCTTTCTACGACGCTGCGACGTAACCACTTGGAAGGACAGTAGATAACATGTCTGAGTAATTTTATCTTTTCGGATCGGGCAGAAGTGAAGATTGAATTTACAGTACGTAAGGTCTCTTTTATAGGGTAGGTACAGAATTACTTCAACATGAGTTACTGATACGAAGTACGAACCTGGTAATTGGAATTTCGTACAATAGTCTATAGTGCGATAATATGCACATTAGAACTGAAGCCTGTATCGAAATGAACGGCCACCATTTTAAAAAATGTGTTTAAATATGCATATTATGATTATTTTTCAATTTAACGTTATTCTCTATACTGTACGCTAATGTGCTGTAGACAGCATGGACAGCTCAGTTCGTGAGTAAAAACACTCATTGTTAATACTGTACCGTATTTTGATTAAACAAAAACCTAATGAAAATTAACAAACTCAAAATCGCGATATTTCCTAGTTTACGTAAATGGATGAACTACTTTTCTTCCCTCCTATACTTAGTAAAGTGATTTGTTTGTATATTACGCCAGTATCATTGAACTCCAGTCGTGGAAGGGGGTAGCAAACGGTGTTTCCGGTTCTTAATCGTTGATCCAAAGGTATAGCCAGGTTAATATTAGAAATGTTAGTAAAAATAAAATGATGTCCCTGTAGAAGATCAGTAGCTAAAATCGTATGGGCATGTAACGCGAGGAGAAGACAGCCAATAAATAGAGAAATCTTACGTTGGATATCACCAGAAAGAAGGAGGCGCAAATGGTCATAATCTACATGGAATGAAGGAATAGGGAAAGACATGCGAAAAAAAGGCATTCAGTTAGTTTAATTAGCTGATCAAAATAAAGTCCAAATTGTGACCACAGAGTAAATTACTAAAAGCATAAAACTATCATTAAACAGATATACACAGTAGAGAAGTAGACAGACAGACAGACAGAAAGGTACTAATTGTTACTGGTAGTAGAATTCGCTTAACACAGTATTAATTTAGACTTGCAATTTCTCGTGTTAGTCTTCTAGTCTGAACTGTAACTACTGTATATAGACCCTTCTTTCCATCCGAAACGAAACAGTTCAGTGAACTCATTTTCAGAATTAAATAATTGAGTAAAACCAGCTCCAGCGCTCTGCACGCAACACTGTGTATGATTACATTGGAGAGATGACGAGCCATTCCGATGGGACCAACCACGTCTAGACTACCCCGCGGCGTAAAAGAGAGCTTTATCATGGAAGAACATGTTGACGCCAGCAGAACTCTAATAGATTGATATGTTTGTTTGTGCAGCTACTCTGATCCTACCACAGTGCTTCAACTTGGGGCTCCACTGATCTCAACATTTTCACACAATGGGCACACTCACAGCCTGGAAAATTGTGTGTATTCTATAGAGAAAATATCTTTATATATTCCTGTGACGCTCTAATAGATCACAACACATGTAATCTTTCTCATTTCAAAGGAAATTGTGCTCTAAAGTGATGGCCTTAAAGTGTCTTCAAAGATCGGCACGATTTCTTATAGTACATAAAATAGTCACAGTTACTGAGTTAAAAACATTCATTTCTTCAGTTGGTCGTCTGTAAGATCCGGCTTCTTAGGTTCGAAGAATATTCTATTTTCATATGGTTAATCCCAAAATTATTCCACTCAGTTGTTATTCGCTTATTATCAGATAATAATAACAAACACTGAAGAAGGAATACAAAGAGCTATTTTTAAATTGAATGAAATATGCGAAGAGTACAATATGAAAATGTTCATAGGGAAAACAAAAACTCTGGCCTTTAAAGGACTAGATATAACCAGAGTAAAGATAATAATTGAAGAAAAAATAATAGCAGATTATTACTTTTAACCATCTAGGATACCTTATATCGTCGACTTACAAGCAAAACACATTAAGTAAAAAATATTACTTCTGAGAAAAAGACGTTTGAAAATTCTTTCACTATACCAAGTTTGAACCATTGAGACAAGATTAGCAGAAAACATCTAATTAACAATTATGAAGTTTAAATGAGGAATAAACGTTTTACCATGTTCACAGTTTTACAATTTAAACTCAACACAGCTGTGCAACCACAATTTTTACCTCAGTATTATGTATAAAAGTTTTATATCTGTACATTAATTTTAGATACAATTACTACAAGCCAATTTTAAATAGTTTATTTCATTATTAAATGGTTGTATTTCATCAGTTCCATACTATAGACTAAATGTATAAGATATTGCATGTAAAGCCTGATGATGCCCGAAGGGCGAAAACGTTCACTGTTCAATTTATATTTGTATAGAACACAATGAACGCTTACATAGATAAGTGTCATTGACTTTTTATATTTGATGTCATGTAGACTGAATAAAACAATATTACATTATATTATATTATATCATAACATTGACTATCTGAATATTACAATATGCTTTCTAAGTTAAAACTGAATCCTCAATATATTATTTTTAGTAAGTTGTTTCTCTTTATGTGTGTTTTTATTTTCCTATCATAAGTTCATACACATACATTATGTACATGTAGGCTACATTATGTAGGCTATGCCATTTTCTCGGAAGTAATAATTTTTACTTAATGTGTTTTGCTTGTAAACTGACGATATCTACTTTTGAAAATGATAAAGATTTAAACACTAAAATAAGTAAATTTCGTTATACAGGGTGATTCACGAGGGGTTACCGCTACTTACGGAGCTTATTTCTGAAGACATTTTGAGCAAAAACTGTCATATAAACATGTGTCCTATCTTCAAAATTTTCTGAGTTATTAAGGGTAAAAGAATGTTACAAATAGACAATGAACTATTCAGAAGTATATCTTCTTTAATTGGCAAGTATTCTGAAGCTAAAAATGTGTTATTAATTTTTTAGTTGCTTTGTACAGATTCTTTTTTCAATTTTTAACTAAATATTACATTATTCTTACACACTTATCACAAAAATTGTTACAGAACACATGACTTCTAATAGATTGATTCCTTACAGTTCAATTTTGCATCCTAATGTACAGCCTTAAAGAGTTTACAAGAATGACTGATTCGTAACAATTGTTGTGATAAATGAGTAAGAAAAATATTATTTTGTAGTTAAAAATAAAAAAAAAAAGTTGTACGAAGCAACTACGGAATTAACAACACACTTTCGCTTCAGAATACTAGCCAATTAAAGAAATTATACTTGTGAATAGTTCATTTTCTAATTGTAATATTCTTTTGTCCTTAAAACTAAAGAAAGAAGGTATTTTTTAACAACTTCAAATTAGTGTAACTCTGAAAATATTGAAAATAGGACCCATGTTTAGATGACATTTTTTGCTCAAAATATTTTCGGGGATATGCTCCGTAAGTAGCTGTAACTCCTCGTGAATCATCCTGTATTATATGTGGAACAATCAGAAGTATCTTATATAAAATAAGATAATAAACGCAACTGAAATTTTATAAAGTAATGGCGGTTGCGCTATTTCTGTATGGTTATGAATTTTTGACATTAACAAGAAAACAAGAATAAAAAATTGAAGCTGCGAAAATGGAATTTCTAAGACGACGCAAAGAGAGACGAAGACATTAAATAGGAACTGAAAATATTAAAATTACAGGATAAAATACCTGAACACAACCAATATTGGCTGGTACATGTCAATAGAAAGACTTCCGTATTCCAAAAGTTTGGCTGATAATGATGGTGATAATTCTAAAATTTAAACCTCATTTTACGTATTATGATGTACCGCAGTACATATGATATTTCCGTGCAGGAATTCTGCATTACCATGTGGTGAAGAATGGGTAGATCCGAGACCCCGGCCACTTAGTCAGTCGTAATGAGTGCACCTCTGTACATAATGTTGGACATTGTGCCACTGTCACATATACTGTGACACAGTACATAAGGATAGGTCAGCAAAGGGGAACAGAGAGGTAAAACTTAAACTGAGAGGGATTCAATCCGGTATCGGAACTTGAATCCGGTGTGGCTTAGTGGATAAAGCGTCAGCACGTAGAGCTAAAAACCCGGGTTCGAATTCTGGTGCCGGAGGTAATTTTTCTACGTTGTAATCATTCTTCACCTCATTTTACGTTTTAAACTCTTAGCCTACATGGAAAAGTTATTGTATCTCAAATCAATGCTTTTATTTATTCAATTAGAGGAACTGTGTTAACACTTGTACTCACTATGTTTATATTTACAGGTATGAATTTTATTACAAATCAACAATTTTATTGAAGGAAATAACATAATTCGCTCCCTATTTGTATTTTAACTATACAATTAGCACAACGGTTATAAAGCAATACCACGCCTTTTGTAAAGTCATTCCATTACAGACCATGGAGCCCTACAGGATGGAGAGAGGTTAAAACTCCTTTATAGACAATCGATATTAATGACCCACGGCTTCTATCCTCATAGGAACCCCTTGTACTCATTTCTGTTAGACGCTGAAAAAAACTCAGGACCATAGTGCGGCCGAAAGGATTACATCACTGAAGAAAATCCATGACCCCATCAGGAATCGAACCTCCGAACCTCCGAACTTCCAACTTGCATGTTGCGCCTTAACCGCGACGTTGTCGCGCGCTCCATAGTGACGCTTGTGGTGGACAGGGTCTCAGCTCGAAGCTTTCCTCGGGAATCTCCCGTTTACCGAGGTTGGACATCAACATCATTCTTTTCGATTTCCATTTCATAGTATTATCACAGTCTAGTATATACAGTCACGAAGCCCAATACGTAGTAAATATGCATCCATAGATAGTCGCTAACCACTAGGTCTCTAATATCGCCTCATTACAGACAATGCGAAATAGTACCGGCACAGTCATTTGTTCCTAGTACCCTCACAACTCAAGCTTCGTGACTGTATATACTAGACTGTGGTATTATCCACCGATCATTGACTGGCAACTCATAGAAGGTACTGCTATAGGAACGAGTGGGCTAAGCCTTGGTTTTTCTGAACCGACGCATGCGAGTTGCAAGGTCCGCCTCGACTATGCGAGAGATAGTGAGTGGTTTCTATAACTACGAGGCACGTCAAAGCCATAGAAACCACTCACTCTCTCTCGTGTAGTCCGGATTTGTGCTAGGCGGGCCTCGCACCTCGCTTCGTCGCATGCATCGCGTCGATTCAGAAAAACCAAGGCTATATCTGTTCGAAACCGGGATACTCAGCGAACTTTAGTGTAGTCAGCTAGTACGTGTCTTCTTGGAGTCATCGTAAAGGTTCTCTCAGATGATTGTAGCATTAAGCTTCACCTTCCCGTAACAGGTACCGGTACCTATCAAATATAGGGAGATGGTGGCGTTGGAGAAATCGATCTGTCTGATTAAGATATTGAAGTTTACCGGAGTCTTCTAATTGATGCGATGAGTGACATGCCGGAGTCTACATGCATATTATTTGCTGTATTAACGAATTTCAAATACTCGCATATAATTCGCAGACATGTTTTGAACTTTCTGTAGCGCAATAAAATTAATCTTGTTGTGTGTATGCCACACAGGTGAAGGTTGTGGTGAGCTGGGTGACTATAAGATAAAGATGTAGCCTACTTTTTTTTCATGGGTAACACAATGCTTTTCGAACATGTAAAGGTATAAATAAATGATGTAAAACTACCGTAAAATCTCATATTTTGTAACAAAGACGTAGTTAGATTGTTATCTCACTAGGCACAGAAGGTAAACGAAATAGTAGTGATAAAGAACCCTATTTATATACTGTATTTGTTAGTGATAAATTTAGAAAGATAAAACTGGGTAATCCCTATCCGTGAAATGTTTTTATAGAATAAAAAAAATGAAACCAGTCTACATTTGAAAAGGTTTAATAGGATAAATATTCATAAGTCGTCAGAAGCCACCGGCGTAGCTTAGGCGGTTTGCTTATTAATTCGGAGCTGCACTCGAACTTGGCTTCGATTCCCGCTTGGACTGATTTCTGGTAAGATTTTTCTCGAGGTTTTTTCCAACTTTAAGGCAAATGTTAGGTAATCCTTAGAGAATTTATTCTAGGTCTCGTCCTGTCAAATGTCACTGACAGCAATTCTATTGACTCTAAATAATCTACGAAGTAGTTATTCGATACAGGTCGTTAAAAAACAGACTAAGATCGTAAAACACCAGCCGGAGCAACTCAGTTACACCGTTACGTGAAAGTCGTAGTCTTGGGTTCGAATCTAACAAGGAAAATGATATTTTGTCCGTTGTCAATATATTATTATGTTTGTGTATTTCTAATTTTGCTTTATGTGGTATACTATTTTTGACTGGTTTTTATTCAAAGAATTTAATTTTGGAGATAGTATCTTTAAGATACGTAAATATCTTTGGATTTTTTTATTATTTTGAGCCCTAAGTGTAAAAGCAGTGTCGTGGTGAACCCCATCACAGAAGAGTCACTGTATTTTCGTTTAGTGTCGGGTCGAAAAATTACAAATATGTGATTAGGATATTACAACGCCAGGAGCAAGAGAAATCTCAAAGAATAAAAATATTCATAATGTGTTAATCTTAATCAGTAAAAATCAGAATATCATATTAATTGTAGTCAGAAGCTTGAATGAGAATATTTCACCTTCTCATGCAATGTACGCCTCACTGGTATCGACAAAGTTGGGAGTTAACGTGACGAAACTCTGAATAAACAATGCAAATGAATAATTCAAATGGTATCGTGCCAAAACTAACCACGTTATATGAGTCAAATCTGAGCCAGTGAAGAAACACACCACGGCAGAGGTGTGCGTTATAGATGAATACGCCACCAGAGCAGAAAATTACATGACAACAATTCTTTGAAAGGATTTCACACTGTTATCGAGTTCTGAATCATGCAGCTCTGAAATATCTGTTCAATGAACTTCAGAAAACCCATGACTATGTTACTTTAATGAGGTAAGTACAGTATGTTACATGTACGAACAATATGCATACGTCTATTAGGCCTAAAATACCATCGCCATCATGATTCATACTACATAATAAGCTTATCAACCCATTCTTTAAGAATTAGTTACAATTTCTTGTGAACAAAATCTTGTATTTAATGATATAAAAATGTAAACCTTGAATTATGAAATTATATATTTGCAATCAAAAGAAGAATTTTAGGTTTTCAGCTGCGTGTTAAGACTTAATATCTACAATGTTTCGGAACTATTTTCAGATTCCATCGTCAAGGTAATAACATTTTCCAAGATATTTAGGATCATCTACTCGGTTGTATCCAACGAGTTAGAAATAAGAATACTTCTAGCTCGTTGGTTGAATCACTTACTATACCTGTTTTTTTTAAAGATGGGACATGACAGTTAAGCGGCCGAACTTGAAACTACAGTGCTATGTTGCCAATATGGACTACCACGCTGCCAGCTGATGGAAGATAGTAAATGACGTTAAGATGGCTGACGTTAAAACATTCATTGACAATTGACGCGAAGGTAAGAAAACAATACAAAAATCGACAGAGAATCAAAGACGAAATGTACCAATGCTAACATTGTGTGCACAATAAATGTCACCAAGAGAGCTATTAAGCACACGCCACGTGGGAATGGTAAGTTTGGCAACTCAACCGTTGTTATCATGGCAACAGGCTATGTGACATTCAGTTCTTTTTCCGATCGCAACACTCCTGTCATGTCCCATCTTTAAAAAAGAACAGGTACAGTTCAAAGAAACTCGTTAAGAACCAAAGATTCTTACTCTGAATACAATCACTGTGTAAGCCTGAAATCTCAGATATAATTGTAGTTTTATAAATATTTATGAATAGTAAAATTATAAATGCATTTTATTTATTTTACTAAAACTGTCCTTTCCATCTTTGGGTTGATGTGATCAATCGTTAGTGAAACATATTTAAAATACATTCATATATTATGTTTCCATTTTTCACTTAAACCCTTTCAGATAGGATTGTCAGTCATCCTGTATATCTGTGTATAATAGGACATTTATTTAATAATTTTGTCCTACGCCCTTTATTGACTTTGTCAGAAAGTCCGAAATGTAATATATATTTTTTTCAATAAATTACACAAATTTTGTCAGTGGATGACATTTAATAACCTGTTGATCAAGAGATGCAAATAAATGCTGGAGAACGGAAAAACAAGTTATGCCATGAAAGACGGTATTATGTGCTTCAACAAATCAAATATAAGGAGAAATTCTCAGAAAGTACTGTAAGTTTTACATTTTTAGACCTATAAGGCCTACGTCTTTTAGAAATCTTCGAGTGGAAATTAATAACAATGAAAGAGGGAAAGTGTTTAACAACGCATACTCTTGATTGTTTATGATTTGAATCCAAGTGTACTTACAGTAGGATTCATTGTATAACTTGACATCTCGGAGCTGGGTTACCAGATTTAGGAGGTAAAAATACAGATCACAGAATTAAATTTGAATTATTTTTAATTGATTTTGTATTTGTACATTAAGATAAAGGAGCATTATTACATGCACCACACATTAATTAATTGCTGTTTACCTTAAAATATAGATTATAACTATGCCTACCGGTCTCTACAATGCCGTTTGTATAAATCCCTAAAAATTTGGCTCATCTTAAGACTTCTTGTTTTAAAGAATATTCCTGTAAAATTCTTGCAGTTGTATTCTAGGTCCCATGTACATTATAACGTAGCTTTTATAGTAGTCAGACAACTTTAAAGAGAAAAAACGAAGAGAGGGCATAACTGTTGTAACACTTGTCAGATTCAATCTTATGGAATAAGAAAGAATCTTACGAAGGACTAAGTTCCAGTAATATCACAGAAAATAAACCTCAGCGCACGGTTAAAAACATTCTTCTTCTCCCGAATAAAAAAAAAATAAATAATAATAATAATAATAATAATAATAATAGACGATAGATGACATTAACATATAAGGATCATATGAGGAAACAAAGAGGATGGCAGAAAATAGGAAAGATTGGAAAATGCTCGGTTTGCAGTGAAAGACCTGCCCTTGGGTGGAACACTATGAATGAACAATAATAATAACAATAATTATTAAAATAATTAATATTATTTTTATATTCATATTTTCATCCGTTTTCAGCTCAAATGACTTCATACCTGGTTATACGTACGTACTTGTACATGCCTGAGAATTATTATTCATATCTTGTTTGGCATTCGATAAAAATTATTGGAATAGAATTTAAATTCACCACAAATTTCCTTCGGTCATGCAGAAATTAGAATTCGGGTGCCAAAAATGGAAAGTCAAAATAAGAGATAAATTAATAGACACATTAGATGTAAATCGTTACGGAATGCGAGCTGGTTCGAGTCCTTATGGGGGAAGAAATTTTCTCATGAAATTTCGGCCAATGTACGGGACCGGTGCCCACCCAACATCGTGATGCACTTGGGGAACTACGCTAGGTAGCGAAATCCGGTTATGAAAGCTAGCTATAACGGCTGGGGGATCATCGTGGTAACCACACGGTACCTCGATTCTGATTGGATGAGATCGTTCACCTCTGCTTCGGCATATAGACTTAAGGCCAGCAGCTGGCTGTTCGGTCATGATCCTTCATGGGCTGTCGTGCCTCGGATTATTATTATTATTTTAGATGTAAACGATTTTTTATGGATTAAAAATAAATATTTCATACATACATACAAACATACATACATACATACATACATACATACATACATACATACATAAGAATAAAATTGTCTTCACGACTTACTGAAGTGAAATACAGGTTTTCGTACTTAATGATCCACTCGCACTTAGGAAATTGCATTGGAATCAAAACATTGAACCATGAAATGTC
Organism: Periplaneta americana; assembly: GCF_040183065.1. Taxonomy (NCBI): domain Eukaryota; kingdom Metazoa; phylum Arthropoda; class Insecta; order Blattodea; family Blattidae; genus Periplaneta; species Periplaneta americana. Next base: position 123,368,680 of record NC_091118.1, on the reverse strand, counting down.
AGGACATTCCGATCCTTGTATTTGAGTTTGAATGAGTGTGGAAACCCCTCCTCTAGGGATGAATTCATCCTATTATAATTTTATGGCAGCAACATAGAGATCGATATGGGTGCTTATCCACTTCCACTCTGTTCTGAAATATTCACAGGTAGGTAGGTATATGTGCAGGGGACAATAGTAATAGTTGACAGTTACAAATCTAATAAAATATGTATACAAAAAAGTCTTGACATTCAACTAAGAATCGATGGTCTTTGTCATGGAACTTCCCGCATATCGAATGAAAAGTATTCAAACAAAGTGGTGAACTGTGTACAAAGTACTGCGCATTGAGAAGAGAAACGAGGAAATAGGCTAGATAGAGTGTACTTACTTACTTACTGGCTTTTAAGGAACCCGGAGGTTCATTGCCGCCCTCACATAAGCCCGCCATTGGTCCCTATCCTGAGCAAGATTAATCCAGTCTCTATCATCATATCTCATCTCCCTCAAATCCATTTTAATATTATCTCCCCATCTACGTCTCGGCCTCCCTAAAGGTCTTTTTCCCTCCGGCCTCCCAACTAACACTCTATATGCATTTCTGGATTCGCCCATACGTGCGACATGCCCTGCCCATCTCAAACGTCTGGATTTAATGTTCGTAATTATGTCAGGTGAGGAATACAATGCGTGCAGTTCTGTGTTAAGAGTGTACCGTGTTAAAAATTTAAACATGTAACTGCCCTCAAAGTTCCACACAGTTTTCTAGTTCTATTTAAGAAAATGGTCACTCCGATCCAAAGTAAAATAAAGTTTTAATACAGAAATATATATTTTAATATGTGTTTAATCAAACATAGATAAACAAATCTTCAGAATCTCGTTTTATTTCCTGTTTCCCAATAATGGTCGCATTCCGGATGAGAAACTAGTGTGGAGCAGTGTAGTGTGGTTCATTTTCTCTTGCTGGTTACCAAGACCTACTGTTACACAATGTAGACTGGAATATAATACAGACTCATTTCCCCGCGGTGTACATTGGGCAACGTCTTTGATGACAAAATAGTCTATATAACAGCATCTGTAACTTCACAATGACTGACAAAGTCTAGCAACATACATTTATTAAACAAATTTATCTTTCATTATGATAACCGATTTAACATTCAGTAAAAAAGAACGTAAAGATTCTGAAATGCGACTGCGTTGGCATTGGACAAATAAAATCACTACCTGCGATGGACAAATTAAGAAAATTTGCAGTCTCTTAAAGCGCGTTAGTGAAGCGGCAAACAGCCAAACGAATTTGTCAGTGAAGTGGCCGCCGTAGGAAGGCGTATTGTAGTTTGGAATCTTACTTTCCGACTTCACCTTATCCCGACATATATATATATATATATATATATATATATATATATATATATATATATATATATATAAAATATTCTGACAACCTATCTTAGTTATTATTCTACACCTATTTGAAAGATACTATACGTGTCATGGACTTAGAAAAGATCGTTGAATAACAAACAAGACGAAGAAATTCGTATAATAATATTTTCAGAACTTGTATTTGAACAAATACAGTCAGGAAAAAGGCAGTTGAAATAAGGGAGGATATATGAAACGTATGGAAGGAACAAGATAACATGGAATAGTTACGTTATATTCTATGACGCTTCATTGTTAGACCTCAAAAGTTAAACTAAATTCAAAATGAAAACTAGAAACATAACGCAAACATAGAAGCTTATTTCTGTGTTACAATAAGACAATTAATAATTATATAGGCAAATAAATATACGAGGACAAAATTTAACATTAATATAGCGGCTCGAAAACTCAAAACCTTCTAGTTTTTGTTTTCATGAAACTTAAAAGAAGAAAAAAGAAAAGAGCCAACCAGAAATCACTAATCTAATCGGATGAAATCTACTACATGGAATGTTTCGAATAAAAAATAAATTAAGTATTTAACTTACAATATAAAATATTTTGTAGAAACATAAAACACACAGCATCATCATCTTCTGTTATGAATTATGATGAAATTCGTACAAGCATTCACTTTCACTATGAAAGCACAAGTTAGCTGTATTCGCATTTACTTGACTTTGCTTTATTAACTTGCTCTTTACAATGAATGATAGCACTTGCATTTGCGATCACAACTGTAAAAGGCATTAGGTATTTTAATTTTACGGTTATGTCTAAGTTTTATTCTGAATGTAGTCTTAGTTTCTTATTATTGAATTTTATACATTCATCAATTTCTGTATATTACATAAATTTGTACAAGTACTGCTTTTAATATTGAAAACGTCACCTTCATGCAAGATGGAGCACGCCCTGACGTTTATAATCCAGAAAAACACGAGTAGCGTTAATTAAAGTGTTTGGTTGGCCATCGCGTTCACCAGACATCAGTCTGGCAGAGTTTTGATTTTGAGGCTATGTTAAACAAAATGCTTTTACGTAATTCAATTTAAGGAAGGTTTTAAGTTATTTTACGAGCTTGCTGAATAATTCCATCTACAGTGTAGAATATAATTTGTTTAATTTTTAAGAAAGATTGACGTAAAAGAGCTCCAGTGTTTTATGAGTGCAAAAATATTATTTCTTAAAAAAGATATTATATCTTAAAAAAAACTTTATGACAATTTCAAAGTAATTACAACTTTCTTTTAAATAGCTTTAACAATACGACTATCTACTGTTTATTTGCAAATGATTGATAGCTGGAAGTTTTCAGTTTCTAATAATTACGTACAACGGTATTATCATATTCACTATTGCGTGAAGTGAATATCATGTTCCTAAAAAAACACACACACTTATTTTTGCGAATAGGTGTAAGCTGGTGCATTTATGATAAGAAATTTAGATAAATGACAATGAATTAATCCTGTAATCACTTGAAGTAAAAAGCTGTCAAGAAGACGAAACTAAGTTCAAAGCTGATCCTGTAACGTTCATAACGATTAAACCGTATTAAGATAGATTTCTTAGAGTATTTTGTTTAATAATGATGCTGAATTCCATCACCCTTGCATCGACATTTCGTCGCCCTCTCATGGACTTCGTAGGCTTACAGCTTCTCTAATTAGAGAGTTGTTTAATGAAAAGACTACGAACTCTAAACCTGTTACCTTAGGTCCGAAAAAAATAAAGAAACAGCATTTTGAATATGCTGTCCCCACATTAAACATAATTTTAAAATAATTAACTGATCAGGAATTTCCACAAAAATATGAAAACATTAATAAGTTAATTACAAGTTTTATTATACGTTTCTCAAGTCCAGTATTAGGACAGAGAAATAAACAGAAATCTGACGCTTCGAGATAACACACTTTGAAAGGTAGTTTCTAGAGATGTGATTTTTTGGTGATTATTTAACCTCTATTTCGGTGCTTATTTAGGCCTATCATAATTTCGGTGAATATTTCGTGGATATATGAAGATTTTGGTTAATATTTCGTGAAAATATCAGTTAGAATAAGGCATAAAAAATTAATACATATTATGTTCAATAACATTTAGAAATCCAGTTACTAATTTTAATTGTTACAAATTTACTGATACTTTCAATGTTGTGAACATTAAATTGGAGTAAAGAAAAGTACTTTTATCTTGAACTAAAGATGTCCCTTCTCCGTAAAATCTTAACACCTACTAAAAAAGCTATTTAACTTGAATTCTTTGTTTTCTTTTCCTCAATTTCTGTTAGTCATAATAAGTGCAGAATTGTTTAGTCTGTGAAAGAGAACTTTACTTTGGCGAGTTAATTTCCAGTGAAAATTTATTCTGAATTCGTCAGACAAAACAAAGGTAGCTAGAAAGAATAATTCTGACAGTTTATACATAAGCTGTTAAAAGAAATGTTTATAACTTCAGAATTAAAGTACAGAGAAGTTCTTCCAACACTTCAGAAACTGTTTTCTTTTGGGTTCGAAGAACTGAAATAATACATTTTATGTTCCAAACATGAACTGAATGTTAAGTATGCAACCCGTCTGACTTTCGAATTTCACAAGGTTCAAGAAAGTAACAGACGCGGAAAGAAATCAACCAGAAAAAAGTGTTTTAAATACATATATTCGACTTAGTATGGAATTCAGATATTAAAAATTTTAGCGACTGTACATTATTAAAACGGTTAAAACAGTTATTTGAGCATGATTTTAATTCAAAAGACGAGTTGATATCAAATAACAAAATCCTGCTAGACCAACAAACTAAATTGCAAATATTTTGTTTATATTAAAGTACATTCTTTTCTGATATATATATATATATATATATATATATATATATATATATATATATCACAGGTATATATATTCCGAGAATATTTGTATTCAATAAAATATGTGCTTATTCAAATTGTGGCGCTATATTGGCCAATAATAAGTTATACAATTAACTTTAAACGCTGTTTTCCGAAACCTAATTTTCCAAGTCATGGTATATTTTGTAACTATTTGAGTCAGACTTAACGAAATTTTTAGGCTGTCTTGCCAGATGTATAGTAATGCTGTCCTACAAGATTTATTTAAATGTATTAAAATTATTTTGACCTACATTTCATTATATGAGAGGAAAAATTATTAAAAAGTTCAAATAACTCCAAAACCATAAGATTTAAAGAAATACTATTCTTTCTTGCAAGAATTCCTCTTAGTACTTTTAAGTCCCTGTGATTAAAGTTTCTTTGAAATCTCAAATGTAGAAAAAGAGAAAAGTGCACAAATGCATGTGCATGGACCATAAATATATATTATATATATATATATATATATATATATATATATATATATATATATATATATATTACTTGGTTATTTAACGACGCTGTATCAACTACGAGGTTATTTAGCGTCGATGAAATTGGTGATAGCGAGATGATATTTGGCGAGATGAGGCTGAGGATTCGCCTAGATTACCTGACATTTGCCTTACGATTGGGGAAAACCTCGGAAAAAACCCAAGCAGATAATCAGCCCAAGCGGGAATCGAACCCGCGCCCGAGAGCAGCTCCTCATCGGCAGGCAAGCGCCCTAGCCGACTGAGCTACGCCGGTGGCTCCATAAATATTAATGAAAATTTTATTGAGTTGTGTTTTTATATTGTTTTCCAACAAGTTAAGCAATATATCAAAACTTCTAGTAGGCCTATATATTTAAAAGATAATATAATAAAAAAAAGTAGAACCTAAGCTACCGGTATACAAAAAATTAACATGTTTTTACAACTTTCGCATTGCTTAGTAACAAACTCCCATTAACATGTAAACATTTCTCTCCAAAATTTTCAATCCTAGTATTAATTAGTCAGTTTTTAGGGTTATACAGTGTAAGCAGGCGAACTCAACAAAGTAGGCTAATCTTCAACTTCTCGAGAAACATTTTGAGTGTAGTACCTGCAATTTTTCCCGATACGTGGTAACAAAATTTTGGATTTTTCTTTGCACCGTGTCATGGATTTAAAATATACAGCGTTTCCGATTTCGTATCGGCTCCATCATCTGTTGGATCCGCTACCAAGAACTGTTCTGTAGTCTTGGTAACGGAGTCAACATACAGGTTGCACTTTGCTTTCCCTTATTATAAAGCTCATGCCTGCGTAGTACCGAAACATTGGATGTTTCTGATCTTTGGCGCACTGTAAAATCCCAAAAATGTCGTACTCTATTGATCACCGTGAAAGTCATAGTCTCGAAATTATTTACAAAATACATAAAGCATACTCAATAACTATTAAACAACTCAATCGGTTAAGAAAGCTTATAACCATCTCGAATAACAATAAAAAAGCATATAGTATCAACAAAAATCTCAGTGGCTCGTGTCATATATGCGTACAGGTGCAGATGAGATAAGGATGCACTAGTACCTTTCTCTTCCTCAAGTATTTCACGAAGAGAGTCACTTTTACAATGACACTGATGAAATTGAAGCTACTCGTCCTGCACATTGGAGTTAGGTACATTCTTGCGTCGTCTGTAGTTTGAGTCGTCGCTGCCTGGAAGTTACTCAAGGCGGTACCACGATGCCACTAACAGTAAGAGTTCACTTTACAATGTCACTACACTCTTGATTGTTGCCGGATATAACGACACTTAAAATTAAAAATAATCAACTGTTATGGTATCAGAATGACCGAAGAGCAATAGGATTGTGTAAAAGGACACGAAATTATATATTTCTAGAATTTAACAAAATTTTGAAGTTAAATGCATGTAAAATAGTCACGCATACTGTGTAATACATACAAGTAATTACAAGTGTAATTTAAAGCTTATCAACGTGTCAATATGTTATCATTAATATTGCTAATATTAATCGAAATTCGTATGTTGAATGAAGTTCGCTGTCTACGCTTTTATAATACAAGTTATCTGATACGACTTTCTTCCAGACAGAAAGAAATCGCGCAAGCCTCACTCCACCGTTCCCTCGCCTACGAATGTACGTTCAGCTATCGGAAAGCAGACTGAAACACTGTGAAGAGAAATTTAAAGAGAAACGAAGTTTCGATCTGAAATACTAATGCATTATTTTCATGTCACGGGAAATTTGTCGCGCCTGCGTGCATTGTAGACCAGATACTACGTCTCTACGACGATGGGGATTTGTACAATCAAACAAAAAATAAACAGATAGGAAGTCATTTCCCCCTTCCCCTTTCCGACCCTTTGCTAAGTCGGTCAAGATCCCTTTTCCTCTATTATTCAAAAAGCCACACCTCCCCATATCAGAAACGGTTGCTAGGAGACCTGATGTGACGTCACATGACGTGTTTCAGCCTTGGATCCTGCAAGGGGGTAGGCCTGTTTCCAGGTACTGTTAGACACTAACACGGAGTAGTGACGCAATACTAGTCCTACATAAAAAGTTTAGCTGGTGGAGAAAATATGGAAAAATTATTTATGGCTTAGAAGTCGCTACGTGTCATATCAGCTTCCGCTGCAATTACAGGGCAAAACGAGGGTAAACAAACACAACTATTGATCGGATATCGTGAAACAAATGTGAACTTATCTCGCTCTTTTACAACCTCTTTCCACATCGCAATTAATAACAGTAAAGCATTCTCATCCAAAAATTAAAACAAAAGCTCTAATATACTTAAGTTTATTAAATAAATGAGAACTTTTAATTAAATTTTCTCATAATGATACAAGAAAAGCTTTTAAATGTAATACTGTTAACATTAATTTTTAATAATTGTGTGCATCAGATTAAAAATCTCAAAATTTGATAAATGTTCTAAATAGTTAACAAGTTATATAATATTATAATTTTTGTCAAAAACACAAAAATTATGTTCTCTAGAGAAATATTCCGTACTAAACTGAAAACAAGTCTGAACTTCAGTTATTTAGAGATCATGTTCTACTACAAGTAAAGTAATACTACATGATCGGTCGATTACTAGAAAAAAATCATGTTTATAATTATTTTGTATAACCTAGCTTCCTATCTTTCTTCTTTCGTAGTAGTACGTATGATATGTTATGTTATGCTATGGTATGTTATACTATGGTTTGTTATGATGTATGTATGTATGTATGTATGTATGTATGTATGTATGTATGTATGTATGTATGTATGTATGTATGTATGTATGAAAACAAATTTCAAACCATTTGTGATGTAATAATAAAAATATTGAAAACATAAAATCAGAAAAATTTCTTTACAAAATAACGAAATTATCAGAACTTAGATGTAAAGTTTGGACTTTAATAACTGGATCAAAATACAAGCAGCGGAGTTCAAACAAGTCTGAGAATGTTGAAGGCATGTACAATAATGGACCAAGAAATTACTAGGCAATACAAAAAACAATGAATATTTACATCTTATAATAAAACAATAATTCAATATAAACGCACGTGAAGAAGTTATACACAAAGATTTGAAAATACGAGTAACAAAACTACACTTTTATTTTCCAAATATTTCTGGAAAAAGATGCATTAGAAAAACGATAAAACGTTAAAATGAGCCGTTACATATTGTGGCTGGAATGAAATATTCTTATTTCAGGGATTATTATTATTATTATTATTATTATTATTATTATTATTATTATTATTATTATTATTATTATTATTATTATTATCATAGCTGAAATGGCCTAATCCATGACGTTGATGATGATGGTGATGATTATCATTATTAATGTTATATTACATCAGGCTTCACTGTACTGAGCATTTTTCTGCACCCATATTGAAGTTTCATTGATTTTCTCCACATTTATCGACCTTCGAATGTACGAGTATTTATTTCAGTCTCTTTTCACTTCATGCCTAATTTATTATTACTTGTATCCAAGCGATTCTATAAGTTTTTCTTTGTATATTGTTAGTGATATCATTATTTTTTTGAACTCCGTATCATTTTTCACCTTTCCTACAACACCATATATATAGATAAAATTCGATGAAGAGAACTTCTATTTAAATTTCTTGAAGTGATATCATTCCACTATTTTTTCGAGGATAGATAATTTAGAAATAGTATAAAATCAGAAAGTGATGTAGGCCTGTTCGTGTATTTTTATAGTAATGTGAAGATTTTGAACGTCTCACAACTTAAGAAAAATTTGTTCCTTGAAATATTGACTGCTAGTACTTGATATAGGCTACCTAATTACGAAGCCTCAACACTAAAGTTGCGTTAAAACGACAGAAACATGAATTCGAATCTGACTGAAGGTGTGCGTGTTTGTCCATTTTCAATGTGATGGATATCATTTGATATCTAGGTGGAAAACCCAGCGTTGTGGTGATCTCACGCCACGAGAGTGTTCCTCACATTTCAGTGTAGAAATAGGTTACGTTCTGAAAATTCCAGATTTAGACTGAGACGAGAGTCCTTCGAGTGATGTAACCGAAAGAAACAGACATTGCAGTTTAACGGTCTTACAAGATTTATTTCTAATAAATGTTTTCTACTAGTAAGCATTCATAAAATCAAGAACACTGCTTCTGAAAACAGGAACTAGAAAATGTAAGAAGTGAAAATATAATAAATCGTAATTTATTCTTAAAAGTCATAAATGATTTAACAATAATAATAATAATAATAATAATAATAATAATAATAATAATAATAATAATAATAATAATATCAACGGAATAATATTCAATTTTACGGATTTTATGAAAATAAAATTTCGTTCCTATTTAATCTACTTCATACACATGCAGGAAGATAGAGTCCTTCAATATGAAATCCACTTTGAACAGAACTAGAGGCGAGGCTTGGCATTATACTAAACTACTATTCGCCATAAGGCAACATCTACAGCATTTCTGACAGGACAGAAATAAATTTCATGTTTTCAGTTTCGATACAACAGACAGGCTTGTGTTCCCGCCACCCAATAACAATGCTAGAATCCACCTGTATAACTCCGCATCGCACCGCATTACCCAGGCAGAGGAGGTCTCGTGGCTGGCGAAATATATTTGGGTATTTATTGATTTTTCATAAAACGTGATTTTTCAGTAATAAGATTTGATTCAGAGAATCTGATTACTGTTTAATAATAGTATGTACAGAAATGGAGTAATCAGTAGTTGCATACACTGAAAAGTAATTATGTAATTTAATTCCGTGTAGATTATAAAATATATTATCTCATTAAAAATATTTCTAGAATATTTTAGTGCTTATGATTCTAACTTTTTATATATTTATTTTCATACTTAACTTTATGACCATAATGTATTATTTTTATACTAGAAAGTTTTATTTGAAATTAATGAATTATTATTAACAATGTATAGAATATCTTTAATCAAGTAATGATAGTACATTCGGCTATGAATTCAACGGGGCAAAATTTTATTCGAGACAAGGAATTGTATTTGTAGATAACTTATGGACTAGAAATGTCTCTATTGCATTCCATTTATTTTGTTTTAATTTCAGAGGTGATTTTACAAAATGTCCATCACATAACAATACAGTGATACTACTTGTGAATGCTCACAATAGTAGCCTATACACCGTCCATGGAATCCATATTTTGCCTATCACAAAACAAGACTTCTGCGCAACTAACATCATAACTGGTTGGTCCAATGAGTAGGCAGGGCGCGAAAGGAATTGCGTCGGCATTATGAGCGTATTCCGAATCACAGCGCTGAGCAATCTGATGGTATCACGGTGTTCCGAATTTCAACGATACGTCACTGATGCTCCACCGGTGTCGCACCGGTGCTATCAGCATGCAGAGGTGGTGGCAGTCTCCATCAGCCGCCATCAGTGAATCTGATTGTTTCTTGTATAGGACGGGAATTAGCAGACGAATGACATTGTGCACTGTTGTGTCATGGCGGTGTGTTCTGCTTTAGTTCTGCTGTATTGTTTGTAATGAGCACAACGTAAAAACAATATGTTAATGGCTTATTAGCGAACATGTCAACGAACCAGTTATTACTACCGGTTCAAGAAATATATTGTTTATGCTCTCTTTTCTTTGAACGAGATGACAGTACGGAAATTTTGCAAAATCTTGCTAGAACAACTTGTACAGCCACCATGATAGCCAACGAACCTTAGCAGTTTTTTCCTATTTCGCTGCAGCATGACGTCATTGTTGTCCACCGGTCCGGTGAGATTCGGAATACGCTGTATGTGAACACTCGTCCGCTCACTAGCTTGGGGAAGGGAAGGCAGCAAGTTCCGCCCTCTCCCGAATGACGTCATGCGATAGTTTAATGTACAGAATCCACGGACGGATTATATATACAGAACGCACAAAACGACCAAATTTTTCATCCTGCCCATGGTTTTCCTAAAGCGCTAAGATAATTAATGTCGGGATGAGCTCTAAAAGAGATTGGCCACGGACCTATATACATTCCCTTCCCCATCCATTTTCAAACATTTAGTATAATCACTTTCCAACTAGTGTCACCAAAGAGCCAATTGGCTAGTCTCCTATAATGAGACAATATATCCGGACTCAAGTCATAATTCAATTGACACCTCATCTAAGAGTCAGTTGACCAGTCTCTTAAACTGAGGCAATTAAACCTGCCCAAGGTATTTCCGTGGCTTTCCTAAGGCGCTATGACAAATGTCGGGATGAGCTCTAAAAGAAATCAGCAAGAGCCTACATGCCCTTCCCTTTAAAGATTCAGAAAATTTGCAACATAAAAATTCTCAACAAAAATGTCCTGGCTCATCTTCCATATCATTATCCTGTTACATGAGCGAGGTTACTAGATTTTACTCGCACTGCAAAAGGACAGTGAACATTTCAATGTGCAGACTTTCAACTCACGGCGTTTCTTCCGACGACCTTGCCTTGCCTTAGCCATCGAACATCACACCTGTTACACGAGCGAATTTACTCGACTCTAGTTGCACTACGAAAGGACAAAGTATCTTTCAATGTGCAGACTAACACCTTCCGTCATTTCTTCTTCCGACCCTGCAGTCAGCTTCTTTAACGCATCCCCTTCCCCTTCCCGTATGTGCTACTCTTAATAGGTTACGTCCGTTTTCGACTTTTCCCCTTCAAAATTTTTTAGAGCTCCTTCAGTGGAGCAGCGAAACCAGGAATGAGACAAGTGGCCAACAGGCTTGGAGCTCACATATTCAGTATCTCTCAGCCCCGAATTCCCTTTGCAAGATCGCGTTTCCGCGTACTTTTTTAATTTTTCCTCCCATTTCCCCTCTATTTCAATTCAATTCACGACAATTTTTTTTAAGTAGATGTAGATGAATGATCACATGTAATCACTTGTAGAGAATCATATTCCGATTATTAGACAAAAAAATTCGTAAAGAAACGATGATCCAGCTTTATGAAAATGACGTCCTTCCACGTCTTTAATACGAAGTTGTGCTTTAACGAAAGAACAAGAGAGGAGAATTTAATATGGAGAAATGAAATCTTAAGATAGCTGGCAAGTTACGCACTGATGGCCACAAGCAACGATATTAATGCTTAAAATGGAAGATACGTAGTGAAACAATGATGATGGAAATAGAAATGACATAACCTATATTACGTCTAACACAGGTATAACAAAATTACGTTTAATTACATAAAAAAGGGATTAGATGGGGAAGAATATTCAAGAAGACTGAAAGATCAATTTAAAAATATTCAAGTTATCATGACGATAATATTGATAATGCTGAATATATGTATAATGAATGCGTATTCATACATCCATTAAATTTGACAAAACTTTACTTTTTAACTAATTATTATGTATTAATTTAAAGTAGGTGTTCCAACATGCTTTCAAGTACAGTATAGGCCTATCACAGGAAGTGATTTTACAGGACAAGGTTTAATTGAATGTATTTTTCCTGATTCAAAACACCGTAGCATTACAAAGATTTCTCTTTGAATTCGAAATTAGAATATTAATAAGCCTCTGAAATGACAATTTTGTCGAAAATTATAGATATTCATATTTTGGAATTCCCTGTTGCATGTATTTTATAATTAATAAACATTAAAAGTACACTTTTTTCCAATGGCATTATTGAAAGTAGTGAAACTTGGACTAATTCCACCGATAGTGTATAATTTCATTTTTGCAACCGGAAACATAACAACTTTCTTCATATTACTACCAAAAGATCAGTACTTTTTATCTCGATTTTTGCATGTTCTCATTTTTAAAGGATGAAAGCATGACATTTAATTCACTTAGGCCTATAAGACTGTTTCGTACATAAATTTAAAACTAATTAGGCCTAGATACTGATCTATTTATGTTCTGAATCACATAAAGTTAGAATAACTGTTTAAAATTACACTAAATAAGCATTACAAAATATCATACTCAATTTGCAATACTATTGAGAGATTAATTTAATTTTTAATTTCTAAAAAAAAAAAATGTGCGACATTAAATTTTATATACAAAAATTCCCTACATATAACGAACATATCCACCATGAAAGAAAACAACGAATAATACGAATGTATTGAGTAAAAGCTAAAGTTAAAATTTTATAATTTTTGTACGTAATATAGTAATTGGTTCGTAATAATTTATTTATAATTTCATGTTTTATCCTCCTGGATCCTTGAGTATAGCATACTACACTTCAGACATTCATTTAGTTTCAAATTTTCCACTAGGTGGAATCGTTATCGATCATTTCTTTTCTGACTTGTCAAGCTCCTGACATCTCTTGGAATTTGCACAATTTTTTCAGCATTTTTCCTCATTTCAGTGATTTTTTCTTGTAGTGTAGAATTATATTGAACTTTAAATCTAAAACAACAAATGTTTCAGGACTCAGGAGTTTATTTATGATTTTATAACGTTAATTTATAATTTTTAAAAATAATTTTATTCGCAAAAATACAAAATAGGCCTATGTGTTACTGTGACAGAGGAACTGATCTAATCCTTAGAGTGTAAGATGATGATAACATTAACATATTTATTATACAGTATATTGATATTTATATGAACAGTAATAAACAATACAGAATTTCAAAGCAGAAAATAGGATTTATAATTTTAAAAATTACTTAGGACTGTAGTGTTGTATAGCATTATTAAATAGGCTATTATAGGAAATTTTCTGAGTAACAGGCCTATGCATTTTCATAACAATGTATCGTGTTTACTATTTCATACAAGATCATCATGACCAATCAAGATCATTTTGTTATTAAAAGTGGATATCAGCGTCGGACTGTACGTGTGTCATTTTTGAAGCAGAAATTGATTGACGTCATTATAATTTAAATATAATTTTACAAGATTACCGTACAGTTGGTTGATTTTGGTTAATCATTTGGTTATTAAAAGTGGAGGCCAATATCACAGAGTACGTGTGCCACTTTTGATACAGAGATTGAATGACGTCACTACGGTGCAGTGAAACCGCTATGCGGTTTTACGTCGGAGGGGATAGGGAAAGACGGGATGAGGGAAAGGAAAATTGGATTTGGTTCGGAAATTGGCGAGATGAAATTTTAGGCTCCATCAGACTGAAAAGTCTTGTTTCAAAGGACTTCTTCCTCCTATATTTTAATACAAATTCCTTTTGTGGTGTTTTTAGTTAAAAATGAAAGAGTAGAATAGAAATTACTTGAAACATAGCGTTAAATGTGTAACCCCGTTCTATTAGATAAAAAAGACTGAGATTTAATATAGAAGGAAACCAGGAAATAAAGTTATTTAAAAATATAATTAAATGTTCCATTGAATCTCACTTTTATAATCAGAGTTCTATTATGAAGGGACATTAAAATGTCAGCATAATGGATTCTGACATAAAGCATAATTCATCCAGTGAGAAAATGTATATTGAAAATGAAAGACGTAACTGCTGAATTTTTAGAAATTCTCAATTACTAGAGCTTTCCGAATACGAAGAGAGGTTCGATTTTCTACAGGTTCTGTGACGTTCATGGTGAAAAAAGAAACTATGAAACGGAATTCATTCACACCACAGCTATTTTCATCAATGCCATATTTTGTCACTGAAGTTGAAGAGTTATAATCTATAAAAGTAACATAAAGTAACATAGTTTTCAATAAAAACTTCTATAGGCTTGAAGTGAAACTTTAGAATGCCAAAATTTAAAATCGATTAATTACGAAAATATATATATCGGTAGACATGTTTGTAAAGATACGTAACTACTCCAAAAAAACAGTATGAGAAGAATCTTTTAAGATGATAAATCTGTATCTTAAAGCAGCTCCAAGACGATTAATATTATTGCACGATATTTAAGATTGCACAATAATACTTGAGCGTGTGTAAGTTAGATTGAAAGGATATTGTATCAAAACTTTTCGAAATATATTGTGCAGTCTGTAATAGAATTATGCAATATCCCGTCAGTTGTTACGAGAAGCCGTAGGGTACACTCGCTCACCTCTGTCTTCGTTTTTTATTTCAAAGTTTTTTTGTAGTTGTTAGTTTAGTTCTTTGCTTTGTTTCTACATCATGCTCTTTTTCTCATTAATACGGTATGAGTGCGAAAAATGAAGAAAGAACATTTTATTATTGAATGCGTAAAACCTAACAGAACTTTATACCAGCTTTTTTGGAATGTCAAGTCGAATTAATAAAAAAAATAGGAAAAAATGAGGCTGATCATCTACTACAAATACAGATATCGTACAGCTACAAAGGAAGATCTAAGAAAAAAGTTCAATTCTTTGAGGACAACAGTGTCTTGATCGCCTAGCACTTCGATGCAAAGTAAATTATTTTGCAATAATCTTAATTTCGGATTGAGCTGTATAGAAGGAACGTATTATTGTGCAAAAATATTGAAAGTCTAGGGCAGAGATACAGAACTGGCGAGAGAGGGGTGGAAAGCATGGGGACAGCGTTGGTTCCCCGTCTACAGTCCACCGGCGTTGAATGACGTATCTGTGGCCCGTACGCAATCACATAAGACAGACACTGAATACAAATCCTCTCCCCTACCAAGTCAATGAAGCGGGGATGAAAGGAAGGGGTGAGTGACGTATTCCAATGAGTGACGTAACGTCACAATTGTCGCCCAGTTCTGCAAGTCTGGTCTAAGGACAGCTTAAGCTTACGAGATGAAAGAATATAATTTTTCCTGGTAGTTTCAGCGTAATCCGCGGTTTAACACCATACCTACTGTACCCCTCTTTGCTGTCCGACAAAGGGCAGCGTCTTGGTCTTGTTAACATTTTCTTGGTTCGCCTAAAATTCGCTCCCCTCTTAGTTTACAGAACAGCATCGTTTTGGGACTTCGGTTACATTTCGTTAGCAGTACATACATGTTCATACCTCTAGGTCTATATCTTCGTAGATATTTTGGATCAATTGGATAAAAATAAGTGAACTCTTTTATATATATATATATATATATATATATATATATATATATATATCGAGGGCTCAGAATGACAAGGTTCTATCTGACATTTTTAGGAAAATTGAGATTTTTGTTGCATTGAATTCTGTTACTTCACAGCTATCTACCATATAAATTATATGTTGATATCTCAATTATTGTTCGTGATTAAGTTAGTTTGAAAAGGTTCTTATCTACATTGATTTTATTAACAACCAAACCTTTAAAATGCTCTCCTGTAAAATTTACTAAACACTAGATAGAACCTTGTCATTCTGAATCCTCAATATATATTTATTTATTTCAGTGATTACTTTGTGACAACTGAATAAATCTTAAGCAGTTTAGAGTTTACTGTATAATGTTCAGTTATTACATTTTTTATTAAGTAAGCACTTATTTTTCTAGCGAACGCTTAAAATGTTTTGAATAAAGTTCAGCAATTATTTACACAATTTTAAATTTTCTAAAGAGTTGACTTGAATTTTTGTTGTTAGGCTATAAAGGGAATAGGAGCTTTTCTACATATACGTCGAGAAAAGAGGTGCAAAAACAGAAGGGATATCAATCGTAATAATTCGAAGAAACGTCTGAGATTTGAAAGAGGAAGTGTAAACTTCTTAAGAGACTTTTTTTATACCTGACAACGATGAAAATACAGGGAGCATTAAGTTCACAGCAGAAAATGAGAATTATTTTACATCATTTAGAAAGGACATCTGCAACATATCAGACCTCAATGTAGGTACTTGTTATTCATCTATTCAGTAAATTTTTTTTATTTCATTGGGTTATTTTACGACGCTGTATCAACATCTAGGTTATTTAGCGTCTGAATGATATGAAGGTGATAATGCCGGTGAAATGAGTCCGGGGTCCAACACTGAAAGTTACCCAGCATTTGCTCGTATTGGGTTGAGGGAAAACCCCGGAAAAAACCTCAACCAGGTAACTTTCCCCGACCGGGATTCGAACCCGGGTCACCTGGTTTCGCAGCCAGACGCGCTGACCGTTACTCCACAGGTGTGGACTCTATTCAGTAAACATTTAAGTTTTTTGCAAATATTATTTATCAGTAAAGGTAAACTTTTATTCAATTCAAAATCAGTGATTGCTTTTCTTAATCAATAATAGTTTCCAGTGCCTTGTAGAAGTTTACTGAGTTATATTCAACTGATCAAATACCTTCAACATTTTATATTTCTAGTTTTTGTCGATTTTTTTCCCCTTCATTTTTAAGTGAACTAGATATCTTAAAAGTGAAATTTCAACCATTCCTCTTTTCTTCATTTGGTAAAGTAGGCCTATCAACTTTCAGACTTTAGTTAGAATACGGATGCAAGTCACACGAGTTCACTAATATGTGATCATGTAACTTATTAAATCAACAAATACGTCTTCATTGATTTCAACAAAGAAGACGCATAGATTTTACACAAAATACTTCAGAACCAAATGTAAGGTAATACGAATTCATTAACATCGCTTTTTTCCATTTTTAAAGGTCGAGGGCTTCAGTAAAGACATGGAGACTTGTAGAAACAAACAAAGTATTTGAATCATATGTGAGAGATCTGGAATGATGGCAAGTGGAAGATCCGAAAATCAAAGAGAGGTTTGTGGTAACGTGAACTGATTGTTTGCTTCCATGATTCATTACAGCTCAGCTGTGCTTTGATCCTTCTAAATGGAGAGAGGATTTCATTTTTGAAACAGAATAGGAATGCGTTTCATATTATTTGACCTTCTGAGCAAACAACGTTGGAAAAGTGTACGAAAAAATATATTTAAATCTTTATGCAGTAGACTTCGATTTCACACGGTAAATTGTAGATAGGAAGAGATACAGGATTTTATAACCAATATTGATTATTTGTTTTGAATTTTCAACATTTCCAAAATGACTATCTACATTTGAATGTCTGTCATTTAGTCGTGCATTGTAAAGAAACTTACTACATACAAATATATTTCAGACTAAAGGAAAGCAGAATCAGATAATAGAATATACTTATAAAATTATTTATTGTTTGTCCAAGACTGTGTACCGTGCTGATTTCAAATTCATATTAAATTCAGCAGGAAAGAAAACTTAGCCAAAAAAGGAGACAATTTAAAGGAAACATAAAGTGACACCATTACCAATTTCTTCAGCAAATATGGATAGAGATGAAGAATAACGTCGAAAGAATATCGCTGTTCAGAAGGCCGAAACAAATTTTGAAAAACAAACAAAGAGAAAGACAATCTTTGAGATAAACTTGGAAAGCTGACATGATTCTAGAGATTACAACGGATCACTAGATCCAATGTATGGGCTTGATAGGCCTAATAATGGTACTGATGATGAAGCTCAAAATATTGGTGTCATAAATAAAAGATCTTGAAATTGCTTTAGAAAGACCATATTCGTATTTTTTAAATTTTGTATAATTTTATTCAGCAGATTATTATTATTACTATTATTATTATTATTATTATTATTATTATTATTATTATTATTATTTATAAAACCCACACAAGTAGAGGATCTCTTGCCTTGATGCAAGGTAGCTTACAAATAGTTTCCAAATAGCAATACTGAAAAAAAAATCATTATGAGTATGAGAGATTCATTCATTCTTTAACACAATTTAATATTTTTTATGCCATCTTAGCATTATAAACAGGCTGTTACTACATCAAAAATCGTGCGTAATCGGCTTATTATGGCATGCGTGCCAATAATAGCAATATCGTATTCACTATAACTAATACCAGAGCGCTTGGATGGGGATGCATGCAACTCGTCTGGCTATCTTGCTTACCGCTTCTATGCGTCACGTAACAAGAAATGAAATGGAGGACAGAAGGAAACGTATTATTTATTTCAAATCTTTAACAATTTTATATCACCCTTGTAATATCACATAAAACAGTTCTGTGGTTCAGAAAAACTATATTAACAAAATAAAGGAACATTTGTAACATAAAATTTGATACCTAAGGTATAACTAGAGTTTGTAATACCTGCAAGGTCATCCATTTATCTTTATTAAATGCCAATGCCAGGCACAACTAATCGATATGAATATACGAAGACTTTGTCAGCTATGGATGCCGAATTATTTCATAATTTATTTCCTAAATTTATAATGCTGAGATGCCATAAAATGTATCCAACTCGTGGATAATCTTATTACGACACTCGTGAAAATTATCGCACTCAGTATCGCTCGTGAGACAAACATTCACTCATGCCATAATCATGAAGATTATCCACTTGTTGCATAAATAATTATAGTACAACAGCAGTATAAACTATCTTTATCGTTAGTCAAAATGATTCACAATACGTACGCCACATTATTGTAGGCTACCAGTGCTGTAAAATATTACCATGTTAACTAAATCGTCATGATTTGTATTATGACGGCATAACTTGTGCCGTAATATTAATATTATTGAAACGATTTGCCACGCAATAATATTTCATACATCACTGCTGTCATAGCAACCTCTTTCTTTATAGACCATGGTATCAAACTGTCGTACAAAAAAATTGCGTAATGAAGCATGTTTATAAATTCATACAGTTATTACTCGTTTCCTAAACACTGACTCATAACATAACATTATAAAGTAGTTTTATAGCATATCATAATATATTCACTGTTTGTCTGTGACTAATCATCGCATTACAGTGTTAAAAATGATGTTATTGGTGTTTCTTATTAGTAATATTTGTTACCCAGAACTGTCATTAGTATGAGAATGTCGAGCATACTATTTCTGTGGTGGGTTCACCGATTAAGCAGAATTCATTAGCCCCGATGACATCACTAAAACCATGACGATAACTATGAGAGGTGAATTTAGACGGGATGGGAAACGATTAGTACATTTTGTCTGGAGCCCTTTCATTTAGGTACAGGCTTCTATTGCGTGCAGTAAATCTACAATATAAGTCTTATACCTTTACTTTCCTTCTGAAGACTGCTTTGGTATTTCCATTAAAAATCCATCGTGCTCGGTCTGGTTTGTTCCCGCGAACATCAACGTAATGACAAGCATTGTAACTACTCGAATAAGGTCAACGATGGCTTTTAAAATATTAAACATGGTTTCTGTGATCTTTGCAGCCATCTTCTGTGGTTTTCAAAGCATACGTCGTATATGTGGCCTTCGCTATATCGATTCGTACTATACTTGGTTAGTAATTCATTTGTCGGTCTTCAAGCAGTTAAGACATAGGCACATAGATTTATTAGTATTTCGAATGACAAAGAGTGATGATGCTGAAAAGGTGCTTACAATTTCTACCGCACATGAATCGTGAAATGCAGAAACCCCACATGTCCATTTGAGTGAATTTTTCAGAAGGCACACACAAAATACTGTTTATCTTCAAGAACGTTTGGTATTTTGAAGTAATTATTTTTATTATAGCATAATAATAAGTTGTAGTCTTTGACATACACGAACTTTATTTTTTTCTTTAGTATTTTGTAGAAAAAATTTGAATTGCCTGGACATTCAGGACTAGTAACGATCTTTTTATTACCTCAAACAACTTTTAGGTGAAGAAGACGGAGAAGGACAAATTCTTCATCTTATAAAGAATTTTAAATATATATATATATATATGTCCACACCTGTGGAGTAACGGTTAGCGCGTCTGGCCGCGAAACCAGGTGGCCCGGGTTCGATTCCCGGTTGGGGCAAGTTATCTGGTTGAGGTTTTTTCCGGGGTTTTCCCTCAATCCAATATGAGCAAATGCTGGGTAACTTTCGGTGCTGGACCCCGGACTCATTTCACCGACATTATCACCTTCATCTCATTCAGACGCTAAATAACCTAAGCTGTTGATAAAGCGTCGTAAAAAATAACCTACTAAAAAAATATATATATGTCAAGAAACTGAAAAAGTACAGAAATATACAAAAAGCAAAAGTATGTGAATAGTATATTTAATTCTTCAAAATTTCTTTAATCCTATAAAAAACATAGAAAAGCAAACTAAATTTTTGATTTGGTTTCTAAAAAATTCCACATGTCCTGGATTTGTGATGTTCCTGCAATTTTCACTTGAAAGGCCTATGTATGAATATTACAATCATACGAAAAACTGAATTTGAAAAAAAAAAATGTGGCTTGTGGGGTTTCTGCAATTTACGATTCATATACTCGTACAATATGGATCAACAAATTCTTCCGATTTGTCGCAGTGCGACTTTCATTTATTTATACATTTGAAGAAAGCTCTAAAGGCTCTAACTTAAGCTGCGGCCACCCCTCTACCAACTCGACTGCTCTAGCGAAGTTCTCGGGCTTAACAGTATCTTAACTCTCTTAAATGTTGTTTAAAACTGAGTTCAATATCACAGAATTCCATTATACACAAAAAAGAGAGAACAATAATGTTGTAACTTTGTTTTGGCTGCTTGTGTTTCGGTCGTAAATTTTAATGACACAGCAATAAATATAGAGTAAGGGACAAAAAGTTGCAAAGAGGGGGGTCACCGACCACCCAATGGGTATTACTTTCTTTCCCAAAACATGAATTAACACTTTCCTAACACAAACAGGTCCATAGAAGCACACAGTAATGTTATAATTTGTATTATGGTTTGATATTTCAAATTTATTGAAGTGTTGCGTTTTTTTTGCTTGGCAGTGTAGTTACATTAGCCTACAATTGTTTCTCACACTAAAAGGAGTCTATCGTCTTCAGGTAGGTTTGAAGCTGCAAACTTCCATATTCTGTGCTAATAACAGCACATTAGATGTCATAGTCGGTGGTTGGCGACATTCCTCATTTGAGGCTGCACTCGAGCGTGAATTCGAATACCGCTTGGGCTGTTTTCAATTCTTTTCGACTTATTTCCAAATGCAAGAAAGATATCAGGTAATCCAATGAGAGTTCTCGTACTTATCTCGCTAAATACAATCTTAGTATCACAAATTCTAGCCCACTCCACCGCACAAAACAGCTACGCAAGCAGCCCGGTCCGTCCAGTGCAGTGACGTCACGAGACTGTGAAGCCCAGTGCGGTGCAGTGCGGAAACAGCCCATGGGCTGAGCCGTTGTGCAGGTCTCTACTATCAACATCATCATCTACCACTACCAACACCACTCTTTATCAACGCCAACTTTTTTACCACCAACTCCACCATCTATCATTGCCAATTATCACCATCTACCACTGCCAATACTACGCAAGACGCAAGATGATTTCACGATTGATACATCGTAGTTAAATAACAGAGAATGAAAACAACGAAGATTACATACAGCAATATCAGGTATTATAGAAGTACCTTTTCATCACATGTAAGTCTGTACAAATGTATGTAACGTGAAACTCCATATCGTTTAACGATTACCTGCATGACAATAAAAAGGTCACAAACCATCTAAATAAACATATTTATTATTCAAACGTAACAGACTTCCGCAGATGAGAAGTAAGGACACACGTTTCAGGGATTAATTTGCAGACAAAACATGAATATCATATCGGAAAACACTTGCAGTTCACAGAAAGCCATAGTGCCGTACGTAAACAATATGACACATGAAACCTGCAGATAGAATTATTCAGTGAAACATGTAATAAACATGTTACAAAGTTCTTAGAAACCAATAAGAGATAATATATGCTTGAATATTTCTGCGTAATCATTAGATGCACATCTGTAGACTCAGTAGCACTCATCATATTTATTAATTCAGGTTAATGCGACTATAAGTGGCATTTTATAATTTCTAGATAATCAGAGGCAGCTGATAGGAATAAATGACGTCAATGACATTCTAAACTTTGTTTATATATTTTTAAGAGTGAGTGAAGAAAGGAGAACAAAAAAAAAAAAAAAACAAATATCTCAATAGTTATTATCAATCAATTTTACATGCACGAAATAATTGTTGTTGCAATACATTATGAGGAAATTTGCATTCAGTGTATTTCGTAAGCTATAATCTGGACTCACTATCTGTAAGAACAATTTGCTTATGAGTATTAAAGGTTAATAAAATAATACCAACCTCTTGAACTGGTTTTTTACGCATTCCTTTATAGCTAAAACAAATGTCACAAAAATGGAAGAAATGTGGTGAAATGTTAGCCGAACAGTAGGCGTAAATCATAGGGTCAATTTTAGATGCTGGTGCAGAAAGCGTGGGAAACTAGTGCATCGTTTAGTCTTCCCACTAGACAAAGTCCAAGAAATATTATGACGAAAGTTTAAGAAGCAAATATTCGTATGAACCCGTATTAGCGCCAATGTCTGAGTCATCAGATAGGTACCATATGTTGAAAAGGATTATATAAGATTTGTAGAAGTTTGACTGAAGAAAACTGAAGTGAGAAAACTGGAAAAACGTAAAGTGAATTCAAAGTGCCTAAAGTCATACACGATATAAGAACTACGGAAATGTAGTCAATCTCGAACTTGTTCGAATTAATTAATTTCCAGAATGCTTCAACTTTCAATTATGAAAATAAAAAATATAGAAAATCGTTCTTGCGGTTATTTTAAGCATGACGTGCTGTAATACAACGCAAAAGAGGTGTAATGAAAGGTAATAAATTATAACGAGACGCAATCGATATGGCAATATACCGTAATTTATGTGCCTGGGGTTCACTAGAAGTTGTTGAGGGTATTGACATGAATTAGATGGTGTCGCAAATATATCTAGGGGAATAAGTCAGGAGAATAATTTTTAGAGAAAAAAATTAGTGTTGAATGTGTTCTTGTACGAGTAGATTTTATAAAATATTGTACAACATAAATTACATTGATACTATCATATAAAAAGGATTAAAACTTACACATGTACAAGATAGAAAGGGACGGGCGGTGGCATAGTAGTTAGTACGACAAGCATAGTTGTTAGTACTACAAGTATACTACAAGCAATAGTTTTAAGTAATTGATTAACTAGCGGACTTACTCGTGTTAATTATGTAAGTTTGTGTGGCTTACAGCTGTTTCGGTGCTTTATCACACCATCCTCAGAGCCTTCTGAGGATGGTGTGATGAAGCACCGAAACAGATGTAAGCCGCACAAACCTACATAATTAACACGAGTAAGTCCGCTAGTTAATCAATTACTTATATTCAAGTGTTAAAGGTAGTGTACGCAAGATTCAATAGTTTTATTTCCATATCATATAAACTTTATAACTCCTTATCCATGAATATAAGAAATAAGTCACATTTTACTTTCAGAAGGTTAGTGAGAAAGGCATTGATGGCAAATCCACTCTACAGTATCAATGAGTTTTGTAATACAGTAGAGCATCGATTAACCGAATACCGATCAACCGAAACATCGGCTACCTAAAGCGTTCCAGTGGGAAAATAGAAGTTTCGCTGGCGCTGTTTGCGAGATTTAGCGGCAAAAAACCGAGTCTCAGCTCTGAAGCAAGGAAAAAAGTTTGAACTTCTTTTCCTAAACTGTAGGCCTACTTTAATGGCCGTTTTGAACTTGTCAAACTACGCTGGTCAGTTTTGTGTGTTATTTGTAAAACGTGTGATACAAAATATATACTGTATGTACAGTTTTGTGTTTAATATCAGTGTTTCTTTGTTATATACTGCTCCTATGACACCGGTACAATTTGTTTTCGTAAATTATTGGTCATCCGAAAAATCAATTATCCGAACCCCCCCCCCCCGTCCTCAATTGTTTCGGATAATCGATCCTCTACTGTTTTACGTTTTCGATACTATATATTATATAATACATGGCCTACAATAATATAGATAGATATTGAAATAAAATCGAAGTAAATATACAATTGCCAGACAACTACAAAAACAGATTAAAATGTTAAAAGAAATGGTATAAGATCAGATTAAAATGTACAAATGTGTCATTTACATGAGGTTAAAACAATAGTCTCGAAAACGTAAAACAGTAGAGGATCGATTATCCAATCAACGATGAGCTACTGTTTCAAACATTTTTGTGTTAGTTTTTTATTACTGTTTTTCTAGACGAGTCCAAATAATTGTGCATCGCAAAGAAAATACAGTCTCTGCGATGAATGTTTTCCGGGCTGAGATGCCGTGGTCTACTGGTAGAATGGTAGACCACGGCATCTCACCCCGGAAAACCTTCATTACAGACACCTGCGTGGAAGCACACATTCTAAAATACAGTCTCTCTAGAGAAAAAGTAGTGAAGGATGCAATCGCTGCTAGAGAGTTTAAAACAACAGAGTCGATGGAAATAAAAAAAGTAGCATTGGGACAGTTTTTAAATCTGCATTCGACAGCAGTGAAAAATAATTCAATTTTGTTGTCCAGTATGCTGGGAACTGTATGTTCACGACACATGCCAAGCGAAAGCACAACCAATGCGCGCAAGCGGAAAACCAGTAGAATGCAACCAACTGGTGGGTTAATGTCAGTGCATTGCTGAGCAGTGCGGTGGGCTACGGTGGGCTTCAAGCCAGTGCTACGGGTTAAGAAGCGGCCACGTCAAGCAGTGTTGGTCTTGGATAGGCTGGGCTGCAGACGTGTGCGGACTGGCAGTGTTGAGCGTGGGCTACCGTGCATCACTCTGGTTGATAGATGGTGGTGTTGGTGGTTATAAATCATATTACTCATATGCTTCAAGGGAAGAATAACATTTACGTTTTATAGGTACGGTATATGAATTTTGTAGTGATGATATCTCTTAAATATCCCCAAACTTAAAGGTCCCATTTCTTCTAGAATGTTAGATCTCTGCAATTTCGAAACCCATTGTTCTGCATAGATATGTTCGCGAAACGGAAAACTTGATGGAACGAGAAACATATTCGTTATTTTTTATAAGAGATATATTACATTCCATAAATATACAGGGTGTTTCCGAGGTGGTGTTACAAACTTTCAGGGATGATGGCGAAGGGCACATGTATCAATTTGAGATAAGGAACCATGGTCCGGAAATGATTGAGTCGAAATTTATAAGCAAAAATAGTTGTGTGGAAATGGAATTGTAATTTGGCACCACGTGCTCTCCTTCCCTTAACTTTTGGAACAGTCGTGGAAAAATGATATGGGCCTGATGTCTCCTACGTGGGTACTTGTCCCGATACAATCTGTGATCTCGTCTACTGTTCCCATTGGCGCATCCGTATTGGAAAATCAGGTCTGCTTATTCCGCTCTCGTGTACTCTTCCATTTCACTAGGACTGATCGACTGGACACTGCAACTTGTACACATACACTGCTGTCTACAGACGTGCCTATCACGACCGACCATGTCCGTTACACATTACGCTATCTGCATTGCTTTATTGTAGTTTTCTGTCCCCATCCCTCAGACAGCGCACTGAATGGAATACTGTAAGTAAACAACGTAAACAACGTCAGATGAATATAGTATGTGTAAGATGTACAGATAAATATACATAAGGTGTACAGAGGAATAAAATTATTTAATTTCCACACAATTATTTTTGCTTGTAACTTTCGTCTCGGTCATTTCCGGACCGGGGCTCCTTTTCTCAAATTGATACATGTGCCCTTCGTCATCATCCCTGAAAGCTTGTAACACCACCTCGGAAACACACTGTATAACACGGAATCTTTGGTTTTACTTCCTCCCGAAGGAAGACATGCTAAGAATGTCGATCGCCCCTAAAATCCATTTCTCGTTGATCAGTTTGTAATCGCGAGCTGCGAATTCAATGACAATTACGCAAGAACTACATTACGGTTAGCACAAGAATAGAAAACACGTTTCTGTAAATTTATTTATTACACTGTGAGAAATTATCTATATTTTTATACTGCGTGTACAAAGAAATGAAAACAAACAGAACTCAAATGTCATAAGATCGAAAGAAATGTTTATAAACGAAAAAATTTCAATGTTGGATCTATCACTAAGCGGATTGCTTATGAAGGCAAATTCATATTAAGTTTGCTTATTCTGGGAGGATATCAAGCCTTCATGTCATGTTTCAGGCGATATTTGAGCACGCGGTTGTGTACTTGAATTCCACAATGATTGTTTGTACTGCTATTGAATTCGGTGCTATTTCGTAAACATCGCTTCCCATGCAAATCTACTAGAGTTACCTTCGCTGAAACAACGAGAGTTTATGTGACAATATTGTATTACTTTGCTGTATGACATCTAACATCACACACTCTAAGTATACAAAGCAACACACACAACTCTGCTTACACTATGATTTGGCGATCGTCAACCTTGTAAATTTCCATGCTAGATGAGGGGAAATAATAACGGGGGATTATTAAGGAGTTTGGTAATATGTAAAATACCTACAGAAATCATGAGGAAGATGCGTTTTACGAGTTTCGTACAATTTTCTTTTACCATGTTGTGAATGATATTTTCTTTTATCGTTTATAACCAAGAAAGCATGAATAAACGAAGAATTTGCTATGCATCCAAATAATAAGAAAACTTTTGTTTTCCGGACTGAAAACAGACATTCTTCGCAATTCCGAAAAGAAAGATACCCGGTTTCATTTATGATACCATCTTAGTAGATGTAATTAATTACTTCGGCAAAAAGTCGCATAAAATTGTTATTAATATATTTTCCCTCTAATGACGGATATTAAGTCATTCACCCAAGCGTCCCCATCTAAGCGTGACGCGCCAAAACTGTTGTTTTCATCCGGTGTATCATGGGAAGGCGCATTACATTATCATGATGATTAATGAACCAATGTTGGAGTATCTTGTGAAAACCTGCCAACAATAATCTTGACCCTAGATAGGCCTAAATATTATGCAATAATAAGTTTATAACACAAAAAATATTATACAGATCTTTTGTTCAGTCACTATACACCGTGTTTAAAAATTATGTCAAGATTTTAATATTATTATTGTTATTATTATTATTGTTATTATCATTATCATCATTAACTATTAATAAAATGATTATACAATAATTTTATGCATATAATTTGCTTAATAAACACTCAAAGATTTATTAAAGCGTTGTGCACAGACAATGTGGAAACCCTTTATTACATGGTATATATCAACATGGTATCAAATTCTTGCCACACTCTCCCCAACACAGTCTATCTATGTTTATATATGCAATCATAGCAATGACTCGATTTATTATATCCTGAAGATTTTCGGGTAAAGTTAGACATAAACTGCATTCTTTACATACCCTCAAGGAAAGAAGTCACATGTGTCAAGTCTGGTGATCTGGTAGGTCAAGGAGATAGAGCAGATCAGCGGCGGTAGTACATCCAATCCAACGATGTAGTAGATGGTCAATTCGGAAATGTTTACGAAATAACCTTTGTATCACTGTTGCTGAATTTGTTTCTACTAGCTGTAGAACACAAAAGTTTTATGTGTCGTGGAGTTGCCACTTTTCAACAATGTCTCGCACTGCAGCACAAATAACCTAATACGTTTTCCAAAATTTTTAACTTGAAACTCTGAAAGTTTGACTTCCAAATGATGTGTAGCATGTTAATTTCTCATTATTACTGATTAGTACTTAATAATACTAATCAATGAAAGTGTTACCATAATTTTTAAACACGATGTATAATAGAAAGGTATTTAACAGGAATATTAATACACTGATAAAAGAAAATTATATCGATACCGTATGTTCGCCAGAAATTATTCGTAGATAAAGACGTTCGTGTATTATGGTAGCAATCACACAAATCACATAAAAACAACACAGATAAAATTAGACTTTTAACTTCAGACAAAACGATTAAGACTATTCATAAAACAAATCCGTGATGCTACAGCCCATGGAGGGCCAAGGCCTACCAGTCACAAGCCCACGTGTTACAGCAGGATTGCATACCTTCCAACAAGCACATAGTAACATGTAGCCAGCATTATGACTCATACCAGTCGTTACAGCTGAATTACGAAACCAGATTTTGCTATTCAATATAACTCCCCAAATTCATCACGATTCTGGGTGGTTACCGGTCCCATACAGTGGAGAAATATCATGAGAAAAATCCTTCTTCCATAAGGACTCGAATCAGCACTCATTCTGTATCGCTAGTCCAATGCATGACGTCTTAAATCACGCAGGTAAGGCGAGGAAATTATCACTTTTCAAAGTTCTTAATATGGAATGGAAAAAATTGTAATCACATATTTCTTTTAACGAATTGATTAATATACAAATAACAATCTTTAGTGAGATAAATGTGACAATTGTACGACATGTGAAAGTCGAGTATCTCAATTGACTTATGATTTCGTACACAATATGTTTTGCTCTTTGATCAACAAGCCACCGTCTTCAATAAATGGTGCGATGTGTTCCAAGTTTTACAGAAAGATAGCACACACTGAACGTGTTAAACAATGATATGATAATGCCAATTATTGAGAATAAAGTAAGAAGAAAAAGAAAGGAGATAATGTAAAGCAGACTGCGATAGTATGAAAGCGAAAGGTAAAATATTTAGAGGAGCTGAGGATTACAGAGCAAAATTAGTGTCACTTTTTACATGTTTCGTAGCAAATCAGTTCTTAATACACATGCTTATTGTTTATCCTCTTTTAAACATCACACAAAAATGAAATCGCTTACTATCCATTGAAATCAGGAAATAAGCTTTCACATTTTAGAATACACATAAAAGAAAGTTTTATAATTCTCAAAGCAAGACAAGTGGATTCAATTACAAATTATAGGCCTACTATTTAAATAGACTTACAGGTGAACTGTAAGTACTGTCATTAATTTGAAGGGCTTATTCTTCGAGACATTTCAAATAAAAAATATTAATAGAATTGCTCGTTTTGACTTCCTTTTCGAGAAAAAAAATTATATGAAACTATATAGAAAACTATTGAATTAATTCCCGATATGCTCAGTCAATTTAAGAGAGCAGTGTATTATGATGATAAATGGTTGAAAGAATTTTAGTTTTGTTCTTTAAATTTGCAGAAATTTGATCCCAACAAATGTAACTTTTCGTTCTGCAAAGGAATTTTAAAACTTGATGCACTCTGACAACCCTGTGAAGGTTAATCACTGCTGGAGAGATGCAGCTCGCGGAATGAGACAACAAGTAATGTAAATGTAACGCACACAATTGCTTTTAAGGGAAATTTAATTTCTTGTAATGTAAGTTTACCGGTTACTACTTTAAAAATTAAAGTGGGAGCGAACTATATCCAATTGGCTGAAGAAAATGCGTGTAGTACGACAAACGGAGATTTTTTGAACCACTAGTCAGATTTATATAACGTAAAATAAGCTTTTCTTGTTGTCTGTATTTACAGAATATTTAATTCAAATTAAGTCGAAGAGTTTAAAAATAATATTTTAAATTTAGTTCGTGTAACGTAAAATAAGGACATATTATTTTTATTTTTTCCTTCAGAGTTTTAAATGTTTTAAAATTTTGTTTTAATAACGTGACATAAGCATCATTATTGTTTACGTTCTCTAGAATATTCAATTGAAATGGGACAGTAGAAATATGTCCTCATATTTTTAGTTTATTTTGAAATAAGCGTATCTTACTGCCTGCGTTTTCTGAATAATTAATTAAAATTAGGTTGTAGAGTTTGTTTTAAATTTTTCAAGATTTTATTTAACATGAAATGAACAGTGTTCATTTTCCACTCTCTAACACAGATTAAACACAAAAATTAAACGGTGTATCATCTGTATTTTTTCTTACGAGTTTAAAAACAATGTACGTGGCAATAACCTTCAACTTCCCTGTTCATAACAAGCCATGTGAAGGGTTGTTCAGAGTAACATAGTCCCTGCTGATTACATAGCGTTGCACGATCTCGTAATTCACGTATTCTAAAATGTACGTTTTTCTGGAAAACTATTCAAAATACAGAAAAATGGTATTTGACTTTTTTGCTGTCCTTTACTAAAGGAATCACCCACTAGAACTAATAACATTACTTACGGTTTATCCTGTATATCTAATTGTGCACAATCACATTAAATAGTTTTTGTATATTTTAGTAATTTCTAACGAAACTTAGCGTTTAAAATTTATACAAATTTCATGGTTTATCACAAGGTTTTAAGCATATCTCTTTTTGTTCAGAATGAACAATGCTCTCATTACATAGCCAGTACAGTAAAACCTAGTCAATCTGGACCCCGATAATCCGGACGTCGCGTCGCTTAAACCGGACAGCAAAAAAAATGAGTAAGAATGGGAAATGCGAAGTTTTAAAAGTGGCTGAAAGTCAACAATCGCATTGGTCACATAGCTCCGTGTGGTTAAAAATATTTGCCCACTATTGGTCCATCTATTACTACTGTCACGTACACCACCGCAGTCAGTTTCTATTCAGCTGTTATATGAAACGCATCTTTGATTAGGTCTGTGCCCTTTAAATACATAAGGAACTTGTTTTATTGTTTTAAACGGACTTTTAATACATGTCTACCACTTTCGTTAATTCGGACAACTTACTCTCCACTTAGTCTGAATTAACGAGGATGTACTATATATTATAAAACTAGTTCAAAATAGTATAAGTTACTGCATAAGTGGACGTTTAGTCAAGGAACGAGAAACGAACGAGTTATCTAATTTTTATGAATGCAATTATATTATAATATTGTAAACGAGTTTCATACGCTATGTTTTTGTATAGAACTAACGGCATTTATAAACGAATTAATAAAAGCGAAATAAATGAGGCAGCAAATTTAAAATCACGGCCTACGATACTTGAAACTTCGTAATGTCATGTCGTCCTAGGAGATAAAGTTTGTTGAGAGTCGATAAGATCACTGCGCTTCTACCCACTGATATTATGCAAGAAGCATGCATACAGAATTATAATTGATTCCGAAGAAATCGGTCGAATTTGAGGGTAAATCTCAATTGATCTTTTAAGTCGTAATACTGGGTCGTAGTTTCTCACTTTCTTCAACTAAATAAACAGAAGCTTATCGTTTTGAACTACATACTAGGTGACCATTTTGTATGTGGAACTTAAACAACGGCGCTGCGAACTTATGTTGTTCTCTGTGCGAGAGAGAAAGGCATAGTCTATGACTAGAATACGAGAGCGATCGTACTGCACAGGTCACGTAACAGCGGCGCAGTGTCTAGTACAGTACGATTATTTAGTCCTGACAGTCGCCGACAATGTGCGCCTGGGTCAGGCGAGTCCATTAAGTTCAGATAAGTCAGTCGCTTGCATTCAGAGCGATCGGATACGCATGCCGTAGAGCGTTATGTTTCCAGTACAATTAAGCTGTTCTGCATTTCTTTACTGACTGCACGCTCCCACCTCTACTTCCGGAGCTCTCCCCACTTCTTCTATTACTTCCCCTCTTTCGCGTCGCTGAGTTGTCAGGACTAAATAATCGGTCTGTACAAGCGACTGCAGTTCCACAAACATAATAGTCACAGTTTGTATAATTGTTACCCCCAGGTAAGTATGAATTTTACTTCGAACATGTTTGTACAGAGCGCAGCAAACAAAACTTGACCCTGGCAACCTGTTCGCTCACCGCATGGAATTAAAAAGCCAGGAGGCATAGTGATGCCAGTCCAGTGTTCCTAGATCTAGCGTTTTTCATATTAGTTTAGCGGGTAAAATTTATGAAATCCGTATTTCTCTCACACCTATTGCAGGAGAGTACGAGAGGTATAGCATGCGCGTCGCGAGGAGTCCGAGCTGAGTTTTGCTTGTAGGATACCTATAATATCTATATTTTCGACATTTGAGCATCTGTTAACTGTAATGACCATATAATTATTAAGGATGACAGAACAATGCGCACCAAATAACCCATGATCTACAATCCTAAAGGTCATAGAGGTATGGGTCGACTCCTCTATTAATAGAAATATATTTTCCTCTTGTGTAGGAACAATGAAAATGTTTACTCTTACAGAAGAAGAGATATGTATCTTTCAATACGTAATTTAAAAGAACATATATGTATTACCAATAATAATCATTACTGTTTTATGAAATGTTTCAAATATAGTTTTCAATTGTAAAACGTCTCCGGCCAGCTAGTTCGGGTGCAAGGACACCGTCAACTGGAATTCAATGTACTTTGGCTCAGATAAATAGTGACAGATTTAACGTGATGGACTTCAATCTTCTGCCAAACAGGCTATGCGCCTTTTGTAGAAAACACAAGTCATACAAATGGATCTGATAATATTCTAAATAAAGAAATATTGCAATATGTTTATATAATTTTACACAACGTAAACACTGTCATAATTAAACAGAAGATTTATTTTATTTTTTGGGTCAAGTTTAATTTCTTTCAAGAATAGAACATGTAAAGTATAAATGTCAACTGGAATTGTTGACTTATTGCATGTTCAGGGTCCTGAGGAAGAAGAGGTGAGATGAGAGAACTCTGTGAATAGTTTTACAGGTCGGAGATGTCAAGCAGATAGACAAGATCCTTAACGCTCACCTGACTTTACAGAAGTCTCTATACCAACAGATCTCGAAAAAAGTGTTATAGTAATACCAGCATCGGTCCATGACCGTAAATATTGAGTAGAGAGAATTATACGTACAATTTTCCCATTTTCCTCTGTTATCACCTACAATATGTATAATCCTGAACCGCTCAGTATACTAAATCTTTAATTATTGAAAAAATATACGAAAGGAAATATGAGTTGAATGGAAATGTTTTGGAATACTTACTTACTTTCAAATTACTTTTAAGGAACCCGGAGGTTCATTCCCGCTCTCACATAAGCCCGCCATTGGTCCCTATCCTGAGCAAGATTAATCCAGTCCCTACCATCGTATCCCACCTCCATCAAATACATTTTAATATTATCCTCCCATCTACGTCTCGCCTCACCAAAGGTCTCATTCCCTCCGGCCTCCCAACTAACATTCTATATGCATTTCTGGATTCGCCCATACGTGTTACATGTCCTGCCCATCTCAAACGTCTGGATTTAATGTTCCTAATTATGTCAGGTGAAGAATACAATGCGTGCAGTTTTGCGTTGTGTAACTTTCTCCATTCTCCTGTAACTTCATCCCTCTTAGCCCCAAATATTTTCCTAAGAACCTTATTCTCAAACACCCTTAATCTCTGTTCCTCTCTAAAAGTGAGAGTCCAAGTTTCACAACCATACAGAACAACCGGTAATATAACTGTTTTATAAATTTTAACTTTCAGATTTTTTGACAGCAGACTAGATGACAAAAGCTTCTCAACCGAATAATAACAGGCATTTCCCATATTTATTCTGTGTGTAATTGCCTCCCGAGTGTCATTCATATTTGTTACTGTTGTTCCAAGATATTTGAATTTTTCCATCTCTTCGAAGGATAAATCTACTTATAATTTTTATAATTCCATTTCATACAATATTCTGGTCACGAGACATAATCATATACCTTGTCTTTTCGGGATTTACTTCCAAACATATCGCTTTACTTGCTTCAAGTAGAATTTCCGTGTTTTCTCTAATCGTTTGTGGATTTTTTCCTAACACATTCACGTCATCCTCATAGACAAGAAGCTGATGTAACCCGTTCAATTCGAAACCCTCTGTGTTATCCTGAAAGTGTTTTGGGATAATATTTGAAAAATTGAGAGAAGAGAATACATTCGGGAAAAGCAATATCCTCAGATCTTGTGCGTCAATAATTCATTATAGCTATTGCCACAGGCAGGAACCCGAGTTTTCCGGTGTTGTCGGCTCTTTAACACAGTTACCAAGGGTCTTCATACAGTTTAATAATAAATTAAAGTATATCTGTGAATCTTTCAAATTAATTTATTTGAAAAATCCTATTCTTATTTTTAATTTTGAAAGTGTTAAATACTCGTGCTTTAATATTTAGTTTGTCTTTGTAAAAAAAAAAAGCCTCCGTTACGCTTATTAATGTTTTGAAATACTAATACAATATATAAAAAAAAATCACATCGACCGTTGAGAAATTATTGAACTTAACACAGATAAGGAGAAATAAAATTGAAACTAAACATTCAAATGCAACATATCATATTTCCATGTCAAGCGCACAGACAACAGGTGTTCAGAAAAAGAAAGCATTACATATTTATGAACTAGTTTCATAAATTTTAAGGGTATATCGGTGCAATGTACACTCCCCCCATTCCTTTGTCATAATTCACTTTCCTGTGCCTTAAACACCCACTAATAAATAAATAAATAAATAAGTAAATAAATAAATAAATAAATAAATAATATTACCTGCTATAAAACAAATAAAATTAATACTAATAATCAATCAATCGATAGCTAAATAAATAGCCAATAAAATCAATCAATCCATCAATATCATGCAGTCACTCTCAATAAGACAATAACTGATCACTGATCAGCTAGGACTGGGTCTTCTGCACTATGTTTTTGCTCCGTACGCGACCTATTGTCTTCCGCGCTTCGAAAGACATCTCTACGACGCCGCTCTGTCTGGCAGATAACAAATAATCTTTGTTTGACCCGAGCCAATCACCTTTCTATTAATAATATTTCGTGTCTGATCTACAACAGCAAGCCGATTAAGTTTATTTTTAACAGTGTGCCAACTGTACCGGAATTCCGCTACGCTTAACGGAATTTGAGGCGTCGGGAGACGTAGCGGCGACAATCGAAATCCTCCGAAATGTGGCGGAATTTAAAAAAATCATTTTAGATGCTTAAATTTCTGTATTTTATCTGAGACTATCCAAATAAATATCATTCGTTTTTCTATAAGAATTTGCATAACTCTAATATTCCCTAAAATATTGCGCTAATGCTTGTATAGCTAGCGCAAGGAACGATTACCGAAAAACAGTGGTGGCGTTACTGTCTGTTTTCACGTGTGTATGTAGGCACGCCGAGGGAGCGATACTCTGCGAGGAGAACGCTCTATCACTACATAATAAAACAAACGCACTTGGAACAAGACACGTAATCACATGCAGTGGAACTGCAACTAAAATCGTAATGTGACTATCGCAATGCAAGACTGATTCTATCGATGTCGTTTCTCTTCCGACTGTACTCTTGAACATCATTCAAGTTATCTCGTGACTTTTTCTGTCGCCCGCTCTTCCTTATCGAATTGTTTCGTTCGCATTCCTGTCGTCGGTACTCCCTGCTTGCGAGACCTATAATACTTACTTACTTTTAAGGAACCCGGAGGTTCATTGCCGCCCTCACATAAGCCCGCCATTGGTCCCTATCCTGAGCAAGATTAATCCAGTCTCTATCATCATATCCCACCTCCCTCAAATCCATTTTAATATTATTTTCCCATCTACGTCTCGGCCTCCCCAAAGGTCTTTTTCCCTCCGGCCTCCCAACTAACACTCTATATGCATTTCTGGATTCGCCCATACGTGCTACATGCACCTATAACAACAAGTAGAAATTAAAATCTCACAGTATTCCTGAATGCAGCAAAGAAATAGAGTGTCACCTGTCATTGTATGTTTTACTGAAAATAAAATTAGATCTGCAAAATAAAAATGTGTGCTATGAGACCTACAAGTTAGATTGTAATCGTATCAGGAGGTTGAGCTAACAAATGTGTGAAAACAGGAGTCCATCAACTACACAGGATTCACTTGGGAGGTATCTAATGAGCTTTTATATTGCCTACATAAAAAACATTTATTATCCTATCGGTACTTAAAGATGCAGAACTACATTAACTATTTTTTCAGAACTAGAGCCAGGTCTTCACATACGTAATATAAGTTATAAATAACAATTTAATATGCACTGTATATTGTAGGGTCGGTAAGCAAATAAATGCATTTGCATATCATTATTAGGCCTACATGTATTTCTACTTTGAGGAACATTACATAATATAAGAAAATTAAACTCTTTAGTGTTTTATTACAGAGAGAAAAATAAGTAAAGCAACTTACTTTCAATTTTGTCTATGAAATAAATACTTTAAATAAAAACTGTTATTAGGCCCTACTTATAGTCTATTTCTGTTCACAAAATATGTCTTTATTAAGTTTAATCATGTGAATAAAATGTGAAGTAAAATGAATATAATTCACTGTTTTGATTTTCAAACAATATAAATTATGTAAGGAAACATAATGAATTCTATTCCTGTGATTCCTTAACATATTTCTGATTACTCCATATTTATTCAATACCCACAACCGTAGCGGAAAGTAGCGGAATTTTGGCAGCTCCGTAGCGGATTCCGTGTTTCTAGAGTTGGGTACACTGATTCTTAATGATTATTGGGTGTTTGTCTCCCTTCGATACAAGTTAATAAAAATGAATGAATCTTTCGGGTTTAAAAAATTTTTCATGAACGATTCCTTAATGACAGAATCCGCTCGAGAACTACGAAGTCGATTTGTACAACAATTTCTTAGTGTTGATGTTCTAAGGGCCGGTTGTATAAAGGTATAAACCGAGATTAAGGGTTAAAAATGGCTAACAGTCAAGTTTAATCCAGATTTCCTGTTGTATAAATGCTGAACTAAGTTCTTGTTATCTCACTTTGATTCGCTTTCGTCAACAGGGGTTAAGTAATATCCCCGAGTTTATTAACTTCAGGATAAAATTTTAACTCGTTCTTGCGACTAATGCGTTTCACCAAGCCTTTTAGGCAGAGAGTCAGCTAACACCACTTTAACCCTCGAGGGAAAGAGCAAAAGTACTAATCCAGAAGCCCATGACCGAGAATTTGTTTTTATGAACGCACCTTGTTGCGCGTTTCTTTTGTTTTCTTCCACAACTACATCCATAATTGGCAAAGGAAATGGAAGAAGTTAGAAAGAGAGATAGAGGATCAAATGTTTCTGCTATAGAAAACGAAATATGAGGATATCATAGAGCGCAAGAAGACAGACGGATAAGGGACAAGGCTGACACGTGGAAAAGGATAGCAGAAGTGTTCAATAGCGTTGCTATTGTTACGATGTTGTGTAATATTACTGTAGCCACAATTGCTGTTGCTGTCAACGTAGTTTGTACTTTGCTCCGTAATCCAAAGCTATGAACTGGGAAACGCCTTTTCCAAACTCCGATCATTCTCTCCACACAATTTCGTGTCCTTATGTTTGAGGATGTAAGTTTGGTGTTAATAAGCATGTATTTCCTTAACGAATACCCACTATCACTAAGCACAATTCCTTAACTGATTGTGCCTATTTCGAATTATGCTGTAATGTAAGAGTTTGTAAAGATAGTACTGTCACAGTTTAGTATATACAGTTGCGAAGCTTGGGATGATTTTTTGCATTTCTCGCGATAGTTGCTAGCCGCTTGGAGCGCTGTGAGTACTAGAAACAATAGACTGTGTCACTGCCATCGTGATTGAATATAGGCAGACCATGTGACTCGCTTAACCCGATCACGGAGGGTGGCGTTTCAACCATGTAAATTAATTGCAATGCATAAAGAGTAACATACATTTCTCTAAAAGTAGTGTAATTGCATTAATAAATTTAAAACAATGATTGAGACACTTCAGACACAATTCACTTGCGAGTTAAGGTGTAATATTATTTTGGTGTGAAAATTACGTTGTTCGTATGTGTAATACCTGACTTTATTTGGATTAAATATTGCAAAATTCTTGTGTATTCATTTATGCAGAATTCAATAATTTTCAGTTGCACCGCACGGATATTTTGATATGTTGAAATTATAGGTTATGTTTACTGTACCAATACTTCAATATTCGCATTTATACATTATAATTACAGTAAATATAAAGTTACATGTGATAACTTGTAAATGCAATTTGTCTCCATTTCAGTTGTATTTATTCGTTTCTTACGGTACTCCAATCTGAAGTCTGATTAATGTACTATATAAGTAGGTTAAACTAGCACAGAGGTAGTTACTTTGTACTCATACTCCTTGCATATACGGATCTGTGATAGGTTAGGTTTGGTTAGTTTTTGCTTTTATTATGTCTTGTTTATACGATCACCTGCACCTCCACAAAAATATCTTATAAATTCAACGAGTTCCACTTCCGAAATCGCAGGAACTACCTCAGCGCTAGTTCCACCGCTTTATGAGTGCTGCCTTATTGGCCTTCGGACACTTGACTATATTGAAATACGGTAACCTCACAGCGCTATTACTAGAGCAACTAGATTTACAAAGTCTCTAATGCCCTGCCATTACATATGTAGGCCTATGTTATGTCATATGGAAATTATAGGTTATTATTTATATTCCTATATTCGCAATTATACATTATAATTAAGCATAATGTCAAATGATACACCGCACATTCAATTTGTCTGTATTTAAATACTACAATCGAGTACGTACTGAATTATTGTTTTATCTACTTCCTAGGAGACGAAGTAACACAATCGTACGTACACTAATTTCATAGGAGTGGTATGGTAAATTTTCTATCTACAATTAAGGAAGGTAGATGTGCTAAATTAAAATCACAATATAATAGTTATTTATGGTACTTGTGAGGTAAGTGCATCTTTATTGCACGAGTGGAAAGATTTAAGCATGAGGCGTCAGCCGAGTGCTTAAATTACACGAGTGCAATAAAGATCACGCTCACAAGTACCATACGTAATTTTATCCATGACCATAACGAAAAATTATGTTTTACAAAAGAAAATATGTTGAAATTAAGTCCTCATGTAATCACATACCATGGCATGGATTTTAGAATCAATACGTGTACTAGGTAGGTCATGATGTAGGAGGCCATGATTGGTAAAGAATGGTATTTAAGGCGTTGGATAAATAACAAATTATAATTAATTATATAATTTTAATATATATTTTTTCACTTTAAACGTGTATTTTCGTCTTTTTGAAGCTTCAGGGATTATTTAGAAGTGTTCATGGGACTAATGTGATTAAAATAATTTCACATTTTACTTCTGTAAACTTAAGAGGAATATTAAAACTTAATTAATCATCGTGTCTGTTTAGCTCAGTTGGCTAACACGTGTTGTTTTAAAATCCTATAAACCTAACTTCGTAGGTTCAAGTCTCCTCGCATCCCAAAAGGTAAAGATAATTTGTATAAACAAAAGCCGCCCTAAATAAGGGTTTGATAGATCGGCCTACTAATCAATTCATAAAGAATAATAAGTAAACAAAACAATTTTGTGACACTTGGAAAGAAAAAAAAAACATTAAGATAAGAAAACGTAGGAAATCATTTACAATAAAAATTTTGTTCGGTACAAATGATTAGATATGGATGTAATTTACAAATTACGACGTAGCAAATAGAGAAAAGAGAAGGAGATTGAGTGTATGTATATTTAAGAAATGGTAATAAAGAAGTAGAGGTAGTGACATCTAATAACTAATATATTAACTTCTTGAGTAATAGTTCAATGGAAAAGTATACGTGTGTACCCGGGTACTAGGAAAATACTAATGAACTGCGAGATAAAGTTCAAACTGTGAGGTAAAGTCTTTATCTCACTAGTGGAATAAAGTAATGTTGAATAAAAGCCTACTTTACAAACGCAAAAGTATTTAGTAAAAGCATGTTTTTCGTTATGGTCATGGATAAATTCTTTTTTATTAAACCTCAAAATAGCTTCCATTTATATAATATAACAATTTCAGTTTCATTCCTAGCATTGAAGTCAGTAACCACTTACTCATGTACTAATGCCACTCGCTCAATGAACGAATAAATAGAAGGATAAATGAATGGATGAATAAAATCAATCAAGCCGATCGACCAATCAATCAATTCATCGCGTACTCATTCTCTTAACCAGTCATTTATTCACTCGCTTTTACACAATCATTATCAGTGTGTCTGCCTCACTGCGTTAAATTTAGATTCAGTTCTTCAAGATATTCTGAAGGCATACAAAATTATAATGTAGCTTTCATAGAAAGATGCTGTGCAATACTTCATCTTATATGAAATCCGTTGGCGGTTTGCTTTTCGCAGTGTGAAGCTATCCATCAAAAAACTTAATATTCATATCTATGTGAAAGTATGTATTCATCAATATTTTACCCAGATTCTTGTTTTATACTTTGGTAATAAATGACAAGTTTGATTTATTGCGTCACAGTATGGTTGCGGGTCAGATCACAAGGTCGTAATCTTTCAATTTAGCAAAATGGCTCCCTGCCGTAGTCTTCTGCTGCTCCGGTCAACTCAAGGATTAGGTCTGCCTTTTGTTAACACGGATATCAAAGATTAATCAACAGAGCAAAGGCTGTCATGGGTTGAAGGCACTGCGATAAACAAAAACAAAAAACTGAAAACAAAAAGAAAGATAACGCTGGAAAATGCATTACATAAATTACATAGTCTAACTCACGTGCTTAATGAGAAACAATATTTCACTTACGACATCCCTTACAAAAACAGACTACGGCAGTTTTCATCGTCATGCATCTGTTTACAACCATTCACTTTTTATCTTTTTGGCCTTCCATTTCAAAATGAAAATTGTTTGAATATTTGCGGTTGGAGTAATACAGACTAACGTAACAAAGGATTTTAGGTTTTATATGAGTAATTTAGAAAATAATACATTTTGTGTAAAGATTTTACCCGTAAAACTAAAATAAAGAATAGATGATCTAAGATTTCTTTTTTCAACGGCATTTCAGAGCACGGGCTATGCTCAGTTGGAAGATACTATTTCTTTTGTGTTTTTTGCTTTTATTATTAAATTAGATTAGTAGTTATAGATTAGGAATTCACTTAAGTTATTTATCTAATTCGGAAAACGTATTATGTGTCTTTCTCGTGTGAAAATTTTTACATTACCTCTTTAACATGTTTCAGCCTGTTATCGGCCATCTTCAGAACTGGTTGTTGGTGGTCTTGGCGCCTTTTGTTTGTGTTTCCTGTGGGGGTGTGTTTGTGTGGTGTAATGTAGAATCAAAGAGTGTGTGTGTTCTGAAATTGAGTTGTGTGTTGAGAATTTCATTTGGATGTGTTTTTGTGTGTCTATATATTTCGTATTGTTCTAGTATGTTTAGTTTCTGGCTTTTTGGTTGAACATGTAGAATTTCCATGTCTGTGTTGAATGTCTCTGTAGGTGTGGTTAGCATTTGTGATGTGTTCTGTATATGTGGAAGTGTTTTGTAGTTTTGTTTTGTGATGTGTTCTTTGTAATGTGTTTGAAATGATCTGCCTGTCTGTCCTATGTAGAAGTTGTTGCAGGTGTTGCATTTGAGTTTGTATACGCCTGTGTGGTTGTATTTGTTTGATTGTGTTGTTTGTGTGTTGAGATGCTTCTGTAAAGTATTATTTGTTCCGTATGCGATGTTGTAATGTAATTTCTTTCTTTAATTTTTTGAATGCAGATAGATGGATAGAAAACCTATACTACGTTTGGTGATTAAATGCACGGTTAATTAGAAAATTACAGTAAGTTTGAAGATTCAGCAGTCCGGCAACATCGCCGCTAACACACTCTTCTCGTGATACAGATGTAAGAGATCAACTAATTCGGTGTGTCTCGCTAGATGAACCGTTCTCTGGCGCTGTGTTGCAACCAAATCGAATCGTTCAGTGACTTGAAATTAGAGGTCTTTAAATTAAATTTACACGAAAACCGTCCACACTATTCAAATACGCCAGAGGGATAAATTATCCTTTATTAGTTTTCCTATCGATATGGACAAAAATCACGATCCTATTCGCAATAGTTACCGAATAAGAGATTATTAAACATTTGAGAAAAAAATAACATTTTTTTCTGAAAAAATTATGAACTTTCCACCAATATGATATTATAGTTTTTTGTTACATACAACATGAGCTATTCGCTCTGGAAATCTGCAAGGCTATTTCACTTCCAACCAGTATATATATATATATAAGAACTGTGCAGATTGAAGGGACAATAGAATACATTAAAATAAATAAGAAGCCTATTATGCGTTTTGATGGCTAATTAGAAAGTAAGGCTGAAAGTCTGCGTAGTTTGGCAACAGCGCATTGCCGGTTCACTTAATATACACACGAACTCGGTCTGAATTTCAGCATTCCGTTCCTTAGTCACTGCAGTGGGCTTGCCAGATTTCCTAATGACAGGAAATAGCAATAGGCTTACATATTAATTGTTTTATTTAATTTGCAAGAAAATCGTCCATTTTATTTAAAAACTACAAAGGGATAAATAATATATTGCCTACGAGTTTCTCTAATGATAAGAGTTAAAATAAGAATCATTACGGATAGTACTTACCAAGTAGAATAATACAGGGACATCATTTTATTTTTACTTGCATTTTTATTGTACCTGCATTTCTGAATGTACTTCACTCTCACCCCTTCACTAATGTCCTTGCTCCCGTCAGACACACAAACTTACGGCCGCTGTTGCATTCGAAGTCTTCAAGTAGTGAAGTAAACACTGCAGTGTATAGTGTGTTTCATAAATATGATTGCGTTTTCTATAGAAGAAAGAACCTACATTAATAATATCGTACTAATAAATTATATTCAAGAAACGATAAATTCAATTTCAGAGAATATGCTTCAAAATGTTTTTAATAATATGCGTACTGAATTGAAGCCTGCATTGTAATGAACGGCAACCATTTTCAGCAGCTTGTTTAAAAATTCAGATTAGCTTTTTTTGAATTGAGGTGGCTAGAAGCAAAGGAATGCTAGTGACATTTGTAATAACATGAGTTAAGTGCATCCAGTGTAAGCAAAAGCATCTAAAATTTTAATCGCATCACACATTAAAATTTAAATAAAAAATTTCACCGATTTTACGAAAGCTTAAATATTTAAACCCCATTTTCTCAAAAGTAACTTAAGTGCACTTACAGCCCTTTACTTATGACCCCCTCAATTTAAATCCACTCTCTATGCTGTATGATAACATCAATAATTAATATGCTAAATAAAGTAGACATTACATAACGAACATAGCCGCCTGAAAAGTTGAGTTTTTGAAAAAAAAATGTTGCTACTCTACTGTATTTTGATAAATTCCGTAAAAGTGATGAACAAACTGAAAATCGTAATATCGTATTTCCCTACAACATAAATGGATACACTACTTTTCTCTCCTACTATACCTAGTAAAATGATTTGTTTACATATTGCACTAGTAACATCAAACTCCTGTAATGGAAGGGGGAAACAGTGTTTCCGAGTATAGCCAGGTTGATGTTAAAAATGTTGGTAAAAATAAAGTGATGTCCCTGTATTAACATTAAAGGGAAAATATTTTTTCTGAAGAAAGTAATGATTTTGGAACTAAATATGGTAATAGAAATTTTTTGTTGTATTCTAGCCAAGGAAAAAGCTGTTAAAGTCTATACATTTAAGATATTACTTTCACCTTGTACACTCTCTATACATCTTTTTTTTTTTTTTGGCAGGTCAATGCTCCTTCCTCCGTTTGGAGATTTAACTAGGGCTATTCAAACAAGTCTATTTGTTTCCATGCGATCATTACTGGCACTCCATTCCTCCCGTCTTCTAAGTATCACTGTCCTAAAGGTTGGCTATTATATGTTT
Source organism: Periplaneta americana (assembly GCF_040183065.1). Classification (NCBI taxonomy): domain Eukaryota; kingdom Metazoa; phylum Arthropoda; class Insecta; order Blattodea; family Blattidae; genus Periplaneta; species Periplaneta americana. Next base: position 123,324,422 of record NC_091118.1, on the reverse strand, counting down.
CTCTTATGTTTTCGTTTCTGACATGATCAAATCCCGTTTTCAATTTATTCTATATCTTTCAATTGTAGCTGCTATTGAATCGATATATTTAAAGTTATGATAAAAATATTGGCAGTTCAAGACCGTCCATTACGTATTACAGCCCGATTATTTAGTCCTGACAGCTCAGTGACGCGAAAGAGGGAAAATAATAGGAGTAGTGGGGAGAGTTCCGGAGTAGAGATAAGGGCGAGCGGCCGGTAAAGGAATGCAGTACAGCTTAACTGTACTGGAAACACAACGCTATTCGCATGCGTGACATCCGATCGCTCTGACGGCAGGCAACAGACTAACCTGAAGATCCCTTGGCGTAACTTAATGGACTCGCCTGACCCAGGCGCAGATTTCTGGCGACTGTCAGGACTAAATAATCGGACTGTACATTTTATCTCGTAGCTTATCATTTTTACTCGATTTAATTTTGTGCATTCACCTATAGAACTTCTTTTCCTAATGAATCCTGTGTGACATTGGAAAGTTCAAATGAACAAACCAAAGCTAAAGACAAATATTATATGTTGGTTTTTTTCTTTTCAGTTGAATTCTTCAAATTTCAAATTGCGAAGCCGTCTGCGTTAAACGAGTTGGGCACACCGGGAGAATCTTATTAACGGCAAGAGCTGCACCTACAACACGTCCAATTCCAGAATCCGGGACCAGGGACGTGGAAGAGCTGACGTCGAAGCTGTCAGGGATGGGGGGGGGGCGGAGGGACAGTGGCGAGGATCATACTAGATTCTGCCCTGGGCAACAGTCGGTACAGGGGAGATAAAATTCCACCGATCTGTACAACACAGGTAGCTGTACTTGCTTCAATTTACATCGCGTACATGCCTATCAGGCGGCTCTATATAGACTGGATTCAGGCGAGTGCGACAATAATAGACATATTCCGCGTGTGAACGCTTTTATCCCTCCAACTTGACGTCATATTCCAGAAGTACAATAAATTATATGATGAATGACCAAAGCCCGTAATTTTACGCGATAACGTTCTGCATGTCGTAAAAGCAGTATCTGAAATACAGGCAATAATAGCACACTTATCTGTACCTCTGTTCAAAATACATTTAATTAAAAGTTCATTAAGAGATGTGAAATACAATACTTAAATATCAAAAATGAAATAATCGAATTAGCCTACTTAGGTTAAATTATTTTAAACTGCACATCTAGAGATTCCATATATTTAATCATTTTCTTAATATGACTTTTAGCTAAAATGGTTGATTAAACATTTAGACATTCTTAGCGCGGGCTTTCGGTGGATGATCAGCGAACTAACGTTTTTCGTATTCATAAACCAGTGTTAGCGATATGATTTGATATGATATGATATGATATGATATATGAATCCTGTACAAGTAACCAGTCGATAGCCGGGGCTAGTTTAGCACGCTCGTAGCGCGGGCTAGCTAAATGTCTATAAACAGCATCCTTAGTCATACTACGCAAATCTGGCTTTCAGGTAGAAGCAGGCTTGAATAATTTCAAGGGAAGAAATGTTCCGGGGCCGGGTATCGATCCCGGGACCCTTCGCTTAGAGAACGAATGCTCTATGCAAATCTGGCTTTCAGGTAGAACTCCCTGCGAAGCAGAGCTTTCGTGCGCTAAACGAAGGGTCCCGGGGTCGATACTAGGCCCCGGAACAATTTTTACCTTGAAATCTGTGAGAAGAGAGATGCCTCAGTGGTCTAGACTCTAGACTGGAACAGTGGTATTCAATCTTTCTTGCTAGCATACCCCCAAAATGCACTGCAATTATATAACAAATAACAAAAGTCTGTGACTGAGCTGTGTGCAAAATGATTATTATTATTATTATTATTATTATTATTATTATCATCATCATCATCATCATCATCATATGATTATGTCTCGTGGCCAGAATATTGTACGAAATGGAAACATAAAAATTAGAGATTTATCTTTCGAAGAGGTTACCAGTTGTTCTGTATGGTTGTGAAACTTGGACTCTCACTTTGAGAGAAGAACAGAGATTAAGGGTGTTTGAGAATAAGGTTCTTAGGAAAATATTTGGAGCTAAGAGGGATGAAGTTACAGAAGAATGGAGAAAGTTACACAACGCAGAACTGCACGCATTGTATTCTTCACCTGACATAATTAGGAATATTAAATCCAGACGTTTGAGATGGGCAGTGCATGTAGCACGTATGGGCGAATCCAGTAATGCATATTAGAGTGTTAGTTGGGAGACCGAAGGGAAAAAGACCTTTGGTAAGGCCGAGACGTAGATGGGAGGATAATATTAGAATGGATTTGAGGGAGGTAGGGTATGATGATAGAGACTGGATTAATCTTGCACAGGATAGGGACCGATGGTGGGCTTATGTGAGGGCGGCAATGAACCTGCGGGTTCCGTAAGTAAGTATTGTTGTTATTATTATTATTATTATTATTATTATTATTATTATTATTATAGGCGCCTAAATATAGTACTTATTGATGCAATAACAATGGTAATGAATTACAGAAAATGTTATTGAAGCAAGAAAAGACAAGAATTAATAATGTAAAAGAAAATATGTATGCTGAAATTATTATCAATAAGTATAATAAAAGAAACATATCAGCATTTTTGCATACTTAATGAATTGCGTATCCCTTGAGACAACACCACTACCCCTAGAGTACGCGTACCATAGATTGAATACCGTTGGTCTAGATTCTCTAGAAATTGTCATAGGCATCCAGTTTCAAACCGAACTGAAGGAAATGAAATTTTAAAGAAGATGAAATAATATGACCTTCTTCAGAAGGGAAATAGAGCCGGATGTATCGTAGGCCTATCTTAGGTTTACGATCATTGAAGGAATCCAATACAAGTAGGATTAGGATCTCACTCATTTCCTCAGCTCAATTTCACGCTACATGTATACAAGTGTTTATTCATCATCTTCTTCTTTTTCTTCCTTTGGTTCTTAAATGGAATATAGGGTCGCAACAAATCTGCACCATCGAACTTAATTCTCAGCCATCATCTTTGCTTCATTCCATGATTTCCCTACTTGTTTAAGTTCAGTGTTTGTAATATGTTCTGCCAACCTGCAGTGATCTGTGATCTAGAATCAAAATAGATTAAAGGTTCTAAGGACTTTTACAATGTTACTCAAACTTGGGGAAAAGAAAAACACTTGGTTGACAGTGTCGGATATTCAATGTAAAAAGATGCAATTGATCTGTTTAGATTGAAATCCGTAAGGAACATAATCCGCCTTTAATTATAAACTTCTAGTAATATATCTTACATGACCGAAAGGCAGCGGAAATGAGAGTTAGTCTATGAGAGAAAAACCCCAAAAGCTTGTTTGTCAACTAAAAAATATACTTCAACTATTTTGAGTATGAAACTGGAAAACCGACTCATTGCATAGGGTAAGAGTGTTAGAGACCGCGGCACCCTTCAAATATTACATTTTCCGTGCGGCGCTACCAGTATCCAAAATTAAAAAGTAAATTACCTAAATTCGGTTTGGTGGTATTTTTTAAAGAAAATAGTTACTTAAATTTTGTTTGCGTTCTTTTAAATGTAAAAATGACAAAATTAGAATAGAATAAACATGTACACGTACTGAAAATTTGCATGTTGCTTTTCACTATAAATGATAAATTTTAGTTTTTTCTTATCGTTTCGACGCCCCAGACAAGGATTAGCAAAGCACAATTTGAGAACCCCCTGACATAACGAATATAAAACACGTACGTAAATATAAACATTCACTAACATAACAAAATAAATATTTTTCCGGTAACAATTCATATGCGTTCGATTTCCAGATTCTGCTGTATGGCCACGTCGCGGTCTACGAATAACGAACGAGACTCGTGCTCACTGATTTCGCTCCGGCGTGGGTTAGATTATCTGGTTGGGGTTCTTTTTCGAGATTTCCCACCAATATGAGGATAATGACAGGTAATTATCAGCGGTGGATTTTCAGAGGAGGCAAGGGAGGCCGTGCCTCTCCTAATATTTTACCAGAACGTAATATGACAGTAATAATTCCAGCTGAATTAAGATCACAAGCAAATTATAGCAAATGACGAACATTTTCCGTTTTATATTAATTTTACTATTCACTACGACTAAGATGTACAGTAAGTTACGTAAAGTCGACCACATCCAGTTGGTGATGCCCGCTCGCTGTACTGCAGAAAGTACAAATAATTCGTACTGAAAGATAACAGATAGCGCTGTAACCTGTATAGTCGACATCTAGCAGCCTGCAGTGTCTATGCGAGAGCGGGAGAGAGGAGTCGGCTATATCACTCTACTCCCTAGTAACCATGACAACAGCAGTTCAACCAATAAGATAGCTGGTTAGCGGAGTGTTTAAACTTGACTAGAACGCGCGTGGGGAGCCGAATTTGGAGACGTCCTACCCACCGCTGACAACTGTTTCGGCTGTATTGGGAAGCTCTCTCTCTTTCTCTCGGTTTTAGAAATTTAAGTCACGTATTGTTAGTTTTCTCTCCCTGCGTAAAAGTTTTCTTTTATGTTATTAAATTTTTCTCTTGTTTGCGGGTGTTCCTGTTATTTTTTTTCTTTTGTGTTACAGGTACGAGATGTAATTTATTTATTTATACAGTATTTTAAATACATCGATAGTTTAGAAACAATTGCAGATTTGTTTCTAGCTTCTTCTAGTAGCAGTTGTTCAGTATGTTGTGACCTAATTGATCGGTTTGAGAAGAAAGAGGATCATCGAGTTAATTTGATGTAAAATTAGACTATGTAATAGTAATGAGCAAGCCCCGGATTCTTAGGTTCGAATCGATTTTGTTGCTATCTCGTTACTCTCGAAATATTGCTTTTCTTGTTCGTTTTATGTAGCAACGAGTAACATTTTAAAATTCAATAAGACCTAAAAAGACCTAATTCGTAGGTTAGGATTTAAAATATCCTAAAGAGAGGCAATCTTTACCAAGCCTATGTTGTTTATTTTTATTTTTTACCCGTAAATCATATAAATTCCTAAACATAAGACTTAAAATCCTAAAACATAAATTGGAAAACCTAAGTTTAGTTTCTTAAAACCTATAAATTCTGCGCTTGGTAATGAGGTACGTCACAGGCCTTATATTTTTATATTCTCATCAGTCACGTCTTGGCCTCCTCAACTTTCAAACCCACCGTCCGCTACTGGTAAATATATGGCATATCCTTGAACTCATTTCCCCAAAATACGATTTCGTTGCCATCAATTCATCGAAGCTAGCTAATCATGCACTTGGTACAGGTTGACTTCACCGATGATGGAGCCGCATGTAGCTCCGAAACGTCCGATTTTTGTACATCTATGACACAGGGAAGTAAGTCAGAAAACCTCTAATCACGTTTGATATCGTGAAACTTTTAAATCCTACAAAGTGCAAACAGTTTTAATTTGACTATCAAATACGGAATTCGGGATATTTAAAAAATGAACTACAGTACCTAATCAAGGAACCCGCGAATACAAAACATGAAGATATCGTTGCATAATAACTATTTCATGGAATACATTCATGGAGCTTTAAAGTGTGCACGCAGCTTCGCAAATACAAGGCGAGATACTATGACCTACTTCCTGAATTGTACAAACAAACCACGAGCGCTTTTGGTGATTTAAACAATCTTCAAATAGATCCAGTGTCTGTCGACAGGCCATTACTGACAAATACACCTTTGAGATATTCACAGGCAGCTGTCTAAGTTTCGTCTTTCTAAAATAGCATACTGTAGCTTAGATAACACGGATTACCTTAGCATAGTAAATTATGGACTCGAGAGCTTTGAATTCTTCGCATTTTTAGATATATATATATAGCATTCTGTAAACGCACTTCAATAGTTTAAAAATTTGAAATATTATGTCAAGTGTTTATCTTTTACCACGCTTTGTGGACTACCTCAAGACGAATTACAAACAACAGATACGCAGAAGCAGTGTAAAAATAATTTTTAAAGCTTATGTTAGTTAGAATATCCTATTTCGTGCTCGAAGGTTACCTGTATCTTGTTAATGATTGGCCCCATGTTTCCGATTCCTACAAAGAGATAATTACGTTTCTTAAAAGATGCTTCCGCTGATTTCGATATTATGTGCTTCATCTTCTGAGTTCAGCAGCTTTGACTGTAATCACGAATTACACCTCTTTTTTTTAGTCATGCAGGTTTCTCCTTTTCGGGTGGTATAAAACGCTTCCCTTAGTCGTGTTTCAGTATTCGTTTCATTCAATTACAAGGCGCAATTGAAGGGTTCAGAGCCATAGTGGGCCAAGCGCCATTTATTAAAAACGAAGAAAGCAAGGGTTAAAGTTAAGTGAATACCATAGTTTAATGAAGATTGACGTATCATTTAGTTTTAATGTGTATACTTTATATTACTTGCTATACGTTTCCATTGAATTATGGTAATAACTTCATTTTAACCCTTGTTTTCTACGGTTTTAGTAAATGGCACTTGGCCCACTATGGTTCTGAACTCTTCAATTGCTTCTGAATCCTTTAATTCTTCTTTAAATGAAGTGCCTAATTTTGACAATGTCATTAACAGTACACACTTTACATTTTAGTTTTATACAATTCTTCTTAGATATTTCATATTCATCAATGCGATTTTGATAATAACCTTTTTTTTTTTGTAGATTCAAAACAGTGTTTGGTGGTAGATTTTCGCGGGATACTCCTCTTTCCCCTACCGACATTCCACCATTGCTCCATTAACCATATCCCATTATCAGCATCATGAGGTTCTTTATAGTTCGTCTCCCATGGTATACCGAGGGCAACGTCTGCGGCGGAAAAAAAAAAATTCCGCTTCGGTACTTCGCTCATAAATGGGTACACTTGAATGAATGAAGAAAAAAGCTTTAAAATGGTCTATGTTGTCCTCAATCATTAATACTTTTCCCTCACAAAATAACCCTATTAAGTCCCGTATTCTTTGCTTTTCTGAATTGTTATACACTTGAGGGGTAGTATTTGTTCATAACTGGTTGTAGTTAGAAATATTGTCAATGTTTTGAGGTCAGCGAGAAGTGGATGTTCAAAATGAAGAAAGGGAAAATGATTTCATACGGCAAATGTAAATGTAAATTTCTGGAATATTTTATAAATTCATAATTATTATTAAACTTCACCATAATTTCATTTAACTACTAAAAACCACCAAAAATTAAGACCCCTTTATGACAAGAAAACCATATCTGGCAAACTTTTTTAATAAATCTCATCCAATCTAATCCAGTGCCATCGTTCTCAATCCATTCCCATCCTTCTAACCTACATTCTTTATCCCCATAATTTCAAATTAATCCCAATCCATCCAACCCAAACTCACCCAATTCAATCGCATCCGATTCTACTCAACCCAATGTATTCTCACTCAGCGTTATAATATTTCGTCCCTTTCTACTCCTTTCATCTGTTACATTCCAAATTAAACTCCTTAAATCTCATCTAATCCAATTCCTTTACATTCCATTCAATCTCAGCTCAATCTGTTCCACATCATCCAATCCAGCCACACTCAATTGAACTCCATCTCATCCACTGAAATTTCACCCAATGTTACAATGCATGGTAAAATGAATTCAAATTTAATAACATAACAAGAAAATAATTAACTTAAAACCCCTAGATATAAAAATAATTAAAAAACCTACATTAATGACTGAACAAACTATAGGCCTAAGATATATTATTTAATGATATATTCTAATTTATAGCCTATTTCATTCATTATATATATATATATATATATATATATATATATATATATATATATATATTTTTAATAGTGAAGCGGATTAGAAAAACAAAGGCAATGCTAAATTAAAGAATGTAGATAAAATTAGAATTATACGAACAAAGAAAGGAAATTAAAACGCTTTTGTCTGTGTTAAAGCATAGCGAAGCTTAATACATCAGTAAATATTTTGGTATAATAATAATTTATTACATTATCATCACAGTCTATACATACAGAAGCTTGAGGTGATTTTTTTTGTTTTTTGCATTTTTCGCGATACAATGCTCCAAGCAGTTAGAAACTGAGAGTACTAGATACAATAGACTGTGGGATAGTAGCGATCCTAGTGGCTAGCAACTAAGGTTCAATTGTCATTGGATGCATATTCCCTACGTAATGAACTTCGTCACTGTATGTACTAGACTGTGTTGTTATTATTATTATTATTATTATTATTATTATTATTATTATTATTATTACTACTACTAATCATTAAACAAGTATATTAAATTCAAAGACAAAATTAAAAAACAATATTCGAACCTGCGATTTCACGATTACTAGCGTCCGATGATGTTGCATTTCGCAGCATAGTGACATAGTATTTGAGATGTTAAAACAGGTAGAGAATGTGGATAGATAGATGTGGATTTATTCAGCAATTATACAGGGACATCATTTTATTTTTACTAACATTTCTAATATTAACCTGGCTATACCTTTGGTTTAAAGGTTTTGAACCGGAAACACCGTTTGCTACCCTCTTCCAGGACTGCAGTTCGATGTTACTGGCGTAAGATACAAACAAATAACGTTACTAGGTACAGGAGGGATGAAAAGTAGTTCATCCATATACGTAAAGTAGGAAATATCACGATTTTGAGTTTGATAATTTTCATTAGGTTTTTTTAAATCAAAATACAGTAAAGTATTAACAATGAGTGTTTTTACTCACGAACTGAGCTGTCTATACGGAAGAATTCATTATGCAGTGCATATTATACTGTCTACAGCACATTAAGGTACAATATAGAGAATGAAGTTAAATTGAAAAATAATCATAATATGGATATTGAAACACATATTTGAAAATGATGGCCGTTCATTTCTATACAGGTTTCAGTTCTTTTTTGCATATCATCGCATATAGACTATTATACCTAATTCCAATTACCAGTTTCGTCTTTCGTACTAGTAACCCATGTTGAAATAATTGTGTACCTAATCTATAAAAGAGTACCTTACGTACTGTAAATTCAATCTTCATTTCTGCCCGATCCGAAAAGATAAAATTATTCAGACATGCTATTTACTGTCCGTCCAAGTGGTTTTGTCGCAGGGTCGTAGAAAGGGGGGAAATCACGTGACAGTTAATTACTTAACGAGGTCCTTGTATTTCAGTTATTTTAAACAGTTGTATAATATTACTTAGAGTCCAATTGTGAACAGAAATTAATGTTTTCAGAAAAGAGCTAAGACAGCCCAGCCACAAAGGGACGGGCAGAAGTGGGTGGGAGAAACCGGAATGCGACATAGGCAAACGGAGGAAAGTACCTGTGCGAACATATTTCTGGAACGTACTGTATTCACTAACTCAGTACTGTTTGTGTTTACTATGACTGTATGGCGACTTTGACTGTATACGCTTGGTTCTGTGTGAAGAACGGTTGGAAGTTTACTAGTAGAGGGTGTAGGAGTGAAGTACATTAAAAAACTCAGGTACAATAAAAATTGAAGTAAAAATAAAATGATGTCCCTGTACATATAAATGCATTCCACTACCAGAATTTTCCCTTAAATTCAGTGCACGGGTCTTTTGACCGTACGTGCTTTGCACAATCGGTTCTACTACGTAGGTTTCTTCCTCCTAACATATGATTAAAATCGAATCATAAAACACATAGATTAATATGCAGGTGATACATACAAAACACATTGTATCATATAACCTAACTTAACTTATTAACAGACATAAAAGTATATAATTCAACAGTTAGCATTATTCCTTCATCAGTTCATATCATAAATTTCAACAACTGATGTTCTAAGCTGTCTTGCCTTGAAGAGGAACTATCCAGTCTTTTATTCGTATTCTCTATTCCCTATGAGGTCAAGACATGCAAACGAATCCCTATTCCGATCTAATATCGAGGGTGGTAGATATTTTCTTCGGAGATTTTCTGTTTGTTTACAATGCGCTAGAATGTGCCTCCATGACTCCTTTTTTTCACACATAGTGTACAGATGCGGTCTCCTTCCTCGGTGAAAATGTTATGACTATGACCCTTCCAGGCAGCCAATCCTAGCCACAACAAACTCGCTTTACTATCTTTGCTACAAGAATATATATAGGCCTACTCACCCCTCCCCAATTAAGCATCAGGTCTGACTGTAAATGCAATGAAGATTTTTCCGTACACTGGAGCTCAATCTCTTGCTTCTAGATATCAATTAAGAGCAGTTTACATCACGCCATATATTTCTTCTATTATTTGCTCCTTTTCCCCTGACCTATTCCATTCCTATAAGATGCACTCTTCTCTGCAGTTTATAAACCCATCCTTTTTCCCACCTCTCTCTTTGTTGAATTCTATAACAAATCGCCCGTAAAAGCGATTGGTTCCCAAATATAATTCTTAGCCAGTACTTTATCACCGTGAATTTCACGTGAATTCCTTCGTTTTGAAGTCCAAACTCCTTTAACACCCTGTAATTAGTTGTGCCTATTCCAATGCCAAGTATCCGTTTGACCTTACCACAGTTCCCTATACTAGCTTCAATGTTACTGCAAGAATGTAATGACGGCAACTTTATAAGTTTATGTATATAATGTACGTGTAAATGTATGCTATATATTTTCAGAAATACTTCACTCTTTATCTGGAGTTTTGGAATTTGCTACTCAATCTCTGCAACTTGTCATACGTTTCACTCAAATATCGCGTTACCAATTGTGCCTCATCCTTGTTATTAAATTACGTTACATAACGTAAAAAAATTTAATACATAGAGATAGCGTCTATAAAAGGTTATGAAATTCACTAATCCAAAATGCGGAATTCAAATTTGCAGCAAAGACAATAACTTATATTGCAGGGATTTAATTTTACAATTCATACATACTCATAAAATGGGCATCTCTTCTTTCTGAAAATAAACTATCTGAAATATAAACCCAACCATAGCATCGCCTTCAAGTTTTAAGGTTTAGTGCCCTTATAAATACAAATAAATTCGCAATAGTGGAACGTTTAATAGCAGAGAATAGCTTTATTTCCTTATAAGGATGCAAGAAAATAAATATTTACAGAATTTTGTTGGTTTTATTACATACTCTTGCATCTGGAAAAGGAATATGTTTGGTTACGTTCGAAGCTACCACATAACAACACACACATCCGTGGCCTTGCTTTGCACATATTGATTTAACACGTCGTGTTGCCAGCAGAATTGAATTTGTAAGTTTACATGATACCGGGGCTTCACACAGGATGACACTGTATTGGAGTTGTCAGTATTGATTTGTACTCCCTCGGAGTCAAGGTTAACATGACTGTGGCATGGAACATGCGTGACGACAACACTGAAAGCCTTATTTTATAATTCAAATGACCTTTTATCTAAGGTAACTTGTGAACTTCGTATGCCTTCAATAAAATAGTAAGCAGGTGATTGATTACCGTCCACAAGTGGAAAAAGAAGTGACGGCTGCGCTCGGTGTGTGTATTTTAGAAGCTTTGAAGATGATACATGAATAATAAACTAAATAGTCTCATATTCGAGCCCTCATTGAGGCCATAAAATATAGACAGCTAAAGCTGAGAAAACCGTGTTGTAGATATACCATACGTAAATGAATTCCATACTTGAGTTACTGGGCTCCAAAGAAAATGTGCTGACCATTTCTTTACCACGTCCAATTTAAATTCTTTCTCTATCATCCTACTTTCACAGGTAAGATCACAGGAGAGAAATGCGAGTGAATTTATACAAAGAAAATGAAAACCTTTCGTAATACACACATCAAAATTGCGTAAGAAACAGATTAAATTTTATAGGCTATTTCACTCATATGCTAGTTTTCTGATATACCGGTAGATCAATCATGTGTAAGAATAATTATGTGTAAAATCAACCAATCGTAGCTATGATTCACTCGTTAATTATCAGAATTTTGCTATAACCTTCTCTAAAGCGATACAAACACCTCCTCTTTTCTTTCTACTCATGATCATTCAGCCATGTCAATAGTTTTGAAGAGAACTTTCATCTCAACAAGCAGAGGAATATACCTTCAACTTCAACAACTTTTACAGTAAATAATGGAGAACAGAAAGATTTCACATAGGACTCGGCGCACAACAGGTCTGCAGGAGTTCCGCTGGCAAGTGTTTTAACATCCACCCTACAGCTCGGATCTCGCTCCCAGCGATTACCACCTTTTCTTACACCTCAAGAAATTCCTGTCTGGTCTGCATTTTCACAGTGACAGAGAGGTGGTGTAGACGGCTGTCACACACTGGTTCCGATCCCAGGCGGCAAACTTCTACGACACGGGATACAAAAATTGATCCCACGTATGATACATGTCTCAAATCGAGTGGCGAATATGTTGAAACATTGCTCAACAATTACTGTATTTGTTCCAATAAATCTTTCTATGAAATTGTGTTTTCTTTCTATAAACGGCCCCAGAGAAACTTAATTTCTGGACGCGCCTCCTATTAACATGTTAGATTAGCAAGAATTAATCAGATGTTCCACTTTTTTTTCGATTTTTTTCTCTTAATGTGACTGTCAATTTCAGATTTTCTTGTTTCCCAAAAAAAGAATTATAACATGGATATGTCCGTTTTTGGGCGCAAGATTCACAAATATTCTGCATTTAAGTTTCCATTTACACCCACGGATATTTACAGGAGATTTCGGTTTGATGATATTGGAAGATAACCTTGTCAAGCAAACAAAAATTCTTCCGAGGAAATTTTAAGTGACTTGACTAGTTGCAATACAGTCTACTGTGAAATCACGACTTTTTTCAGGTGAACAGTAAAGTTACGAGATCTGTCTCTTGAATTCACGGCACTTAAATGTGTCCTGTCCCAACAAAATGCTTGCAAGAAAAATTAGTAGCGGACATTTCTTGCTAAGTTCCCTGTTTCGATGTCTCTGTGCAGACTCGTTGGAGTGAGCGGCCACATGTTCGAAAAAGAAAAAAAAACATCATGTAAGGCCTATAGGTTCCGAAGATTCTGAACATTTATATAGGCCTAAAGTTGTAAAATTTGCGGAACACACGAAACTGAGTTGACAGCGTTAGGTATACAGCTAACAGATTGACATATTTAGAAGGTTACTCCTCAAATATAATATAAACATGTCAAGATAACTTATTATATCTGTTTTTGAGAATAACATTTTAAGTTAGTAATCTGATATTTTGTCACTTGAATTTAATATCTACTTTCTTTTGAAAAATATTCGATAACTGGGAAATTTGGGCTTAAGAATTGCGACTTTTCAATGGGAAATTCGTAAGTTTATGAATTGTAGTAGCCTATGTTCTAGAGGCGTGGTAGAGGACTGGCCTTGAATTCGGAAGGTCCGGGGTTCAATCCCAGGGGCCGGTAATCCTGAGGTTTTTCATGGTTTCCTCAGTTCTTTCAAGGCAAATGCAGGGATTGTACATCTTGAAAGTCCGGCCATGGACGGCGATTCTTCCCTTAATCCTTTCATATGTGTGAGTGAATGCTGTGTAATGTCTTAAATGTTTGTGTTGTATCGGAGGTAGCCCTGGCATTGAGCTGATCCCTCATCCGGGGAGGCCTCCATGTCCTTGTGTGGTCAAAAAAAGTATGTATGTGATCCAATAGATTAATTCTGCAGTGCTTGAGAAAAGTGACATAAGTCAGTTTCCACAAACCTTTTTTAATAATTAATTGACAACTTACACTGGTTTATGTCGATTTGATTTTTTTCTGTATGAATTATTGTATTGGGAGAATTTTTTGCCAAGTGAGCAGATGTTCCGTAAGTTGTCAATAAATTACCAAAAAAGGTTTGTGTAAACTGACTTGTGTCACTTTTCCCGAGCACTGCAGAATTCCTCTCCCAAGTCGCGGCCCTTTAAGGCCCGTGAGGCATGGGTCGTATAAATGAACCTAAAAGGGAGAGGTTAAACTAAGGTAAAGAAAGAAAGAAAGAAAGAAAGAAAGAAAGAAAGAAAGAAAGAAAGAAAGAAAGAAAGTAGGATAATGTTAGTGAACTCTTAAGTTCATGGCATTCGATGTATGTCTGAATTTTGATTAAATGTCTGTAATGATTATGAGATTTTAATCATATCTTTATTTAGCGATAATTTTATCAGACCCTCTTTAGTTACATTAATGACTGATAATATTGATCGTGATCATGATGATGTAACACTGATAAGGAAGACTCAAGTACTCCTGAGAAACACGTTCTAGAGCTGTTTCACATATGAGGTACAGAGGATGCAGATGAATCTCTTAAGAAGTTTATTTTATCATTAAAAAAAAGCGAGGAAAGCAGAAAATGTTCTTGCATATGACAAACGTCATAGTAATGATCTACGTTTATCTTCTTACAGGTATCTACAAAGAAGACTGATTCCAGATCCTGCATGGATATACATTCGCAGCTTGCAATTTGAATATTATGACAATGATATTCAAACTCTGTGTGTTATACACAACTTGTTATGAAACTACAACTCGTGCGTTCAGTGGGAAATATTAAAGGTCAAAGTTTTGGAACACCTACATGATTTTAAAGTTCAAAAGGCAATTTTTTATATCACGCTGCAATTCATACATAGGCATATCGTATTTATATATTCGAAAGCCGAACATACGAATGCAATTCGAGTGTATGAAAATAAATGTAATACTAAAATTAAATAAAGTAGACTCAAATGGATTGGAAACCTGATGGACTGCATAGTTTGTATGCTACTATATAATATACTGCAGAGCATTGTTATGAAACAAGCAAAATATCGGACGCAGGCGACTGTATTCATAATTACTTACAAATGGCTTTCAGAGAACCCGGAGGTTCATTGCCGCCCTCACATAAGCCAGCCATCGGTCCCTATTCTGAACAAGATTAATCCAGTCCCTAAAATCATACCCCACCTCCCTCAAAGCCATTTTAATATTATCCTTCCATCTATGTCTCGGCCTCCCCAAAGGTATATTTCCCTCAGGCATTCTAACTAACGCCCTATGCGCATTTCTGGATTCAACCATACGTGTTACACGCCCTGCCCATCTCAAACATCTGGATTTAACGTTCCTAATATATCAGGTGAAGAATACAATGCGTGAAGTTCTGCGTTGTGTAACTTTTCCATTCTCCTGTAAATTCATACTTCTTAGCCTTAAATATTTGCTAAGCACCTTATTCTCGAACATCCTTAATATCTGTTCCTCTCTCAAAGTTACAGTCTAAGTTTCACAACTATTTAGAACAACCGATAATATAACTGTTTTATAAATTCTTTCAGCTTTATTGAGAGCAGACTAGATGACATAAGCTTCTCAACCGAATAATAACACGCATTTTTCATACTTATTCTGCGTTTAATTTCCTCTCGAGTATCATATTTTGTTACTGTTGCTCCAAGATGATATCATTTTTCCACCTCTTCAAAGGATAATTTCGAAGTTTTATAGACCTATTTCCATTTCGTACTATGTCCTGGTCATGACAGATAATCGTATACTTTTTCTACGAAAGTGCGGAATGATAGGTTTCCTGATAACAGAACTGACATTGGAAGTACGATTTCCTACATTCGGTGCGGAAAAATAAAAATAAAAATTCATATCAGAGATGCCGATAAGGTGCATTTTTGTGAAAATATCAAAACAGATCTTTTCACAGCTTCACAAGACTTTGTACTTCACATAATTATAAAAATAATAAGAAGAGTTGCACAATGTAGAGCTTTTTAAATTTAATTTGAACACGACTAATTTGAGTGGATTTATTTGAATTTTTCGGCCGAAAAGGAATGCAAATGCCTGTTTTTACATGTACATTTGAGACAGGGAGATCAAAAACCCACTAACTCCAATGTTTGACAAAACTGAGTTATGGGCTGGATGATGATTTTTAGTTTGTCCCGTATGCGTGGGAGGCAAGAATACACTGATTTCGACATTCATCTGCATTCTGGGGGCTATTTTAAAACTCGTGGAAGTCAGAACTCCACTCACTCCACGCAATAAGAGAGTTTTTGCATTCCAAACTTAATTTCCCGGTAGGTGGCAACATTATCGCTCAACGAGTTGCGTAAAGTGATACGGTATTCATAATCTCACAAAATCTATGAAATCCATGCAAGTAAGACTATGACAATATTGAGTCGATTTAATTTCCAGAAACACAATACAGATGCATCATTCCCCAGTCAACTAAAATACAATTCAGCATTGCCATTGAAAGAAGAAAGCAAAAGAACTTGCAAAATTTAATGCAGTTTATTTCTGAGGAAAGTAGGATGTATCACCAAACTCTGTTTGCGGACAGTAATAATCTAGAATCTAGATGCACAAAAAGAACATGAGAGTCAAAGAAAAAACAGAATCTGTAACACGAATCAGACTGTGTTAACATTTTAATACGGTTTGTGGTTTTATTTGTGTATTTTGATCTGCTTTATGGTAATTTGTGATTTTCTATCTCATATATTTGAAATTTAAAAAAATGTAGCAATATTAATCTTAATAATAAATTTCCATTTTCTCCTATATTCCAATGTTTCATAAAGGATATATGATATACTTATCTTTTTTCTTCACATGGCTCATATTCATTCACTTTTCTTAATTCATACACTGTGGAAGTCAGAAAACCACTAACTCCAGCGGTGTTTATTTCAAATTGTAACGTAGGGGAGAGTTGGGTAGCATCGGACATCGGGTAATATCGGATAGTGATGTTTCTTTCATCTATCAACAGATGTCGCATATAGAAACGCAACCATGTCACTTAAGTACTACCATCTGGTCGTAGATGAAAGAAACATCACTGTCCGACATTACTCGATGTTCGATACTACATAACTCTTCCCTCCGATAATGTAAAAATTCAGGTTTTGAAGTATTTAATGATAAAGAATGTAATTTTACACAATATTAATAGACAAATGTATAATATTTAAAGTTAGTAAGACAGATGATACGTTTTTTCTCTCTCCTGTAAAATTGGGTTTATTGGAATTAGGGAGTTTTTGATTTCCCTGTCTCATTTTGTAAAGACATGAAATCTAGTGGAAAAACTGCAAGTACTGTATGAAGAAACCATACGTCAATAGCGAGGAGTTCGCTATCTTATTTCAGAATTGTTACTCTGTCAAAAAAGTCTTCCATGGCGCACCTGGTTTGGAGCAGCAAAGTTTGAAGGCCACTATTTTATCATAAAGTTAGATATTCTTTCTTGTTTGTGGTGATATATAACAGAAATCCAATTCTAACACAACGGAAGAATTGTTCGGTCGATAGAAATGTACCAAGACTGAGAAACTTGGGAATAAAATACACACTTATGTCGTATCTTCCATTTCGGTAACTCTGTAAGAAAGAAATTACTGTCTTCAGTGAAGGTACAATTTAGAGAACGACATAAAAAGGGACCGTTCAGTGAACTGTAAAACACTGGAAGGGGCAGCCAGACTCCGGGTCTCCCACGCGCACGCGCTCTCTTTTGTTATCCCTACGGACTAATATAGTGACTTCTGACAAATGCCCGGACAAAGGGAAACGAGTCGGATATTGCTTTGTTGTGGAGAGCGGAATTATAGCCTTGACCTCCGGGAGAGACCGTGCGATGTGATGCTTCAAAAACATGCTATTTTACGGTTGATAGAAAGGGGTTTGACACTGAATTGTACCAACGTCTCATTCCTCCTGATGTGTACCAACCCCTACATATTGGCATGTTACTTCAACGCTTTCCATTAGGTTTACAATTTACAATTTGTTACAGAATTCTAGAATCATTCAACCGAAGCACACAGCTTTTTTTTTGTCATGCAGTTCTGCGTATATTTAATTGTATGACTCAACAGAATGCCTCTATTTCTTTCCGCCTGTTAAGTCTGATACAATATTTCAACTACAATCCTTTCTTATTCTTCTTCCTTGCTTGTTTCGATCTAATTTTGAAATTGGTTCTTTAACAGCGATGTGTCAACTGTCAAGATACCTAGCATCGGTGGAATTAGTTATAGCGAGAATTAGTCATGTAGTTACCTGACATTCATCTTACCATTTGGTAAATCCTCAGAAAAAAAAAAGCCCGACCAAGCAATCAGTGCAAAACCACCAGCGTGGCTCAGTCGGTTAAGGCGCTTGCCTGCCGCTCTGAAGTTGCGCTCGGGCGCGGGTTCGATCCCCGCTTGGGCTGATTACCTGGTTGGGTTTTTTCCGAGGTTTTCCCCAATCGTAAGGTGAATGTCAGTAATATGGCGAATCCTCGGCCTCATCTCGCCATCACCAATCTCATCGACGCTAAATAACATAGTAGTTGATACAGCGTCGTTAAATAATCAACTAAAAAATCAAGAGGGATTCGAACCAACGGTCGAACGCAACATTGTTATACCTGAATTACTTTGAAGACCTTGTGACCAAGTACATTTTTTGTTCTCAATCTTATGTTTTCCTAAAGGCCGATTTATTTCAAACTTGCAATCACAATTTCCTGTGAAAATCTGGGATCATCGATTTTCCTGAATAACATAACATAACTCAAGGTATAATACTTGAAAGGAGGTAAAAGAAATAGTTCTTCACTAATATCAAATATTAAGAAACTGTAACAGAACTCATTTACCGCGAAAGTGTTAAATCTATAGCATGTATGAAAATTACATGAACGAATATAAGCATTTACAAAACAGAACCTATTCAGTAACAGAAAAATGAAATCTGCATATGTCAAACAGTTTCAGAGCTTGCGATTATGTGTGGAATTTAACATTTTAAAAAGAAGAACAGGTTACAGGTAAAAAAAAAAGAAGTAACTTACAGGATTCGAAACAGATACTCAACGTGTTCAGGAGTAAATATGCGAAAGTATTAGTTGCTATCTTTCAGCAAGATGAGCACCACTTACATGCATCACATCTTGTCCCTTTCGAACGTTCAAATTTCCTGAAAGAAAAATAGACCAAATGGACTGTATTGTGCTTAGCCTGTACGTTCACCAGACTTCACATATAGATTTTCTCAAGGTATATGTGAAGTACAAGGCTGACATATCGCTTTTACTATAAAACTTGGACGACTTGAAGAATTTCATACAGAAAGCTTTTGAGATAGTTTATCCAGCAGTTGTTTTCTGTGTAGCAAGAAGTAGCGTATCATTTCGTTACGTGTCTTGTTGAATTAGGATAGGCAAGCAACGAAAACTATTCCAACTCAATGCTGCAAGTTAAATTACTAATGCTGAATAATTTTTGTGTAAAAGTTTATAACCGCTCACGTCATTTTGATTTACCCTGTATGCGTTCTCGTTCATGACTTTGACACTGGAATGATCTGGTCTACTAACAGTGACGAATCATTTCTATGTACAATTCCAATCGAACATGACTAACAAATTCAAGGATAACTAGATGATTACGTCAATATACTGTATGAGCTACTTGAAACGTTAACCCACACATGTAATTCAAACGGTTCGCTTCAAGTAAGAAACGCAACATGGTGATATTTATAAGGAAACTTGTGTAGTGTATCATTGCAGTATAGGTAATTCATGTAATGGTAATTTCATTGGCATTAGTTTCAAGTCTTTTTTATTGCGGAAATATATTCATGGTTGTGACAGAAGCCATTTGTTATGACAAAACAAATTGACTTTAATATGTTTGCTATTATTATTTTATGACATATGAAGATAGCGATACATTGTTAGCTGAATAACTAATGTGTCAGCATTACGTGTTAGAGAAACTGCTTCAGATCTCGGCTGCAAATGTTCAGTCTTTTGACTTATTTTAATGTAAAATACTAAAATAGTTATTTTACAATTATATTATTAGTGTTAACGTTTTCGCCCAATTGTAGGTATCTTTTTTTATTCCAATCAAAAAAGTCATATTTTTCTAGTTCATTTATAGATTATGTTTATTTTTATGTATATTTGTTTCTTTATTTCATCTAACTTATATCATATTCTTCAACCACAAGATCTGTTTTATACCACATATTTCAGTTTTTTTACGCATGTTAACCTAGTACACATGCAAAAATATGCATATTTAACAACCATTTTTTTTATTCCTGACGATGTCATTTCTACAAATCAGTTGATTCTATACCTGTTTACTTTTCAACAGTTAACAATACGCATTATTTTTCATACATACCATTTTATTTAAGTATACATAATTATATACACCACATGTAATGACCCCATTTGCACTATTTTTAAACTTTTATCGTTTTCCACTATTTTAACCTTGGACATGCCTTGATATTTGTCAATATTTAATATGTATTGCTTATTTTTCACATAGATATCGAATTTTATGCCTGAAGGTGCCCACAATTGGGCGAAAACGTTAACACTAATAATGTAATTGTAAAATAACTATTTTAGTATTTTACATTAAAATAAGCCAAAAGACTGAACATTTGCATGCTTTTTTCATTAGAATATGCTTGACTTATTGGAACTCAAAAATGAATTCAATGTTAGTTTAAGTGGAATTCGTTATGGACAAATATGACACAGACGGGTTATCTTTGAATAATCATGTTTATACAGTTATCAATCCATCTATATGCATAATTTACTACAGGTCTATATCACCGTCACTACTAGCCTAGAAATAGACAATTATTTAATCCTATCATTTCTGCATGTTATAAACGGCAGAGAATTCTCATGGCAACATTCTTCGGCCCAAGTAATCATAGAAATCACCGTTAGGTCAACGCCTGTGAAACCGTACGCTGCTGCTAAGGCGTTACAGCTCCACTTGAACCTTGGCCTCCACTATACGTCGCCTCCAATACTATCTATCTCTAGCATTATGCCCATATCTCCAGTTGTAGTTCGAATGCATCCAGTCTGACTTCATTCCCTCATCTCTTCCTGGGTTTCAACTTTCCTAAGGATCCTCTTCCTCCATTCTTATATGTTCTGTCCACTACAGTCGTCATAATTTAATAAATTTGAAAACTTATATAAGTTGTTAATCCCCTCTCATCTTGAACCGGGACATAAATCCGTCTTAAGATCTTCCTCTCGAATCACTCCAACGTTTCCTCCATTTTACAAGACACACTCCAACTTTTACATCCATAGCATAATATAGGTCTGATTATAGTTTTATAGACCTTTATCTTGTTATTTCTATGAATTGTTCTTGACCTGAACTGACGATTTAATGAAAAGCAAGTATTTTTGGGAAATCACATACGAGATTACAAGTTAGATGAAGAAATCTGAGTTTCCAGCACGGAATTGTTATTATCTTGAACGTTTTGGAACTACGAGTATTTACAGGTTCTATCACAGTACTGCCAAAAATCTGAAGGGACGCCTATTCTCTTGGGTGCATTATAACTACAGACCCAAAGAGTAGAAGGTACTTGAGGTTTTTGATAATACTACCCTGATGATGGAGCTGCACGTGATCTATAAACTTTAATACTGTCTCAACACACGATCGGAAATCCAAAATTCTTCTTATATAATCACCTTACAAGCAAACAATTCCATAGTGATGATGACAAGTACCAAATTCGTTTAACCCACAGTAATTACATAGAGTATTTAATTTGTAATTTTTCCCCCTCTGTTATTTGATCCAAAACGACTGCCGACAAGAGAAGTCAGTGTTCGGTAAAGCCTTGGTTTTTCTAAATCGACGCATGCGGGTTGCGAGGCCCACCTCGCACAAATCCGGACTACACGAAAGATAGTGAGTAGTTTCTATAACTGTGAGGTGCGAGATCTGTGTACCTCGCAGTTATAGAAACCAGTCACTATCTTTCGTGTAGTCCGGATTTGTGCGAAGCGGGCCTCGTACCTCGCAACCCGCATGCGTCGGTTCAGAAAAACCAAGGCTTTAGATTTAGAGGAAGAGTTATCAAAGAACAGGACCACTTCTCAACAGAACACTATTGCTTGTCACAGTGAAATACTGTAGCTTAGATGCCTGATTCATATGGGAAAAAGTAGAGGCTTTCGGCGGTCCTGTAATCTTTCCACGTTTTCCTTCTTTTTGGTAGAGAACGCCTTTGTTCCACCTCACTCTTCTTACAAAACTACTCTCCACGCCTCAACCAATCTGTTGTGCGTCTACAACAAGATTCTTGCAGTCACTAACTTCATTTTGAGTGCCCTTCGGCTTATTAGTTACTTTCTTCCTAGTGTACTTTTAGAGCACTTGTCACTTTCTTGATAGGAAACGTCTGCAGCACAATTATCTTTATTCTAATCTTGTGGTCGTCCTTGGTTGTCTAGTGTTTATCATAGATCCGAGGTTATTGGGTTCAAACTCGGCCGAGGGCAAAAGATTTTAAAAAGATATAAAATCCTCAGCATGGCTTCCTCCAGGAAGAAAGTAGAGCTGTTATCATGTGCTGTAGATTTATGGAACAATAGAACATTGTCTCTGGTAAAGGACTCCGGGGAAACTATATTGGCCATTTTTTCCCCACGTTGAATTTCAACTCAGAATAACCTCTATAGTTGAATATGACATTATATACTCGTAGAATACTGTTATATTTTAAATCACTTATTCAACGAAGCTGTATCAACTATACAGTTATCTAGCGTCCATGGGATTGTTATTTGGTAAGATGAATTCGAATAATCCGAACATTCGCCATGGAATTACCTTATATTGATATTACAGTTGTGGAAATCTAGAAAAATGTCTAACCAAGTAATCGGTCCAACCAAGATTTGAACTCATTCCCGAACGCAATCTCAGATTATGAATCAAACTCATGTTATTACTATTTATCCGGGGTAAGTAAGATTCTAACCCGGTTGGGCTTTTTACTATTGTTATTGTTATTCTTATTAATTATTATTATAATATATATTTTTTAGATTTATTATTTCAAAATTTTGCATATACAACTCTTATTTACAGAAATTATTCGGTACATATAGCCTAGGTTATATTGCTTCTCTGATTAGGGTATTTATACTTTCTACTTCACATTTTACTATTATTTTTATTACATTTTTTGACGTGATTACGTCTATAAGTTCAATAGAGTACTAAGATTCCATCCAAGAAAGTCGACAGACATATTTTCGGGCCAGTTCCGTCAAGTTTATAATTTCTAAAGTACGTGACATATTCCAATGAAATCAAAGGCGAACGACATACGAAGGTTCAATGTATCCAACGTGACCTTGAATTGAATCGGATGAAGTCATCTAGCGATAGGAGAAGTTGAGGCACGAATTAGCGGGTAGCGCGGTGCCGCATTTAATTCGAGAATGCGAAGCGATAGAATGTTCGAAATGGTGTCTAGGATTCGTAACGAACAAGGCTACGATCTCAATTAAGCACTAATCAGCAGGCGACAAGTTACTCATAGTTGGAGTGAAGTTGAATAAAGAAAGGAAATTCAAATTGTCGAGGCATGTGCAACACAAATGAGAGCTTACGTGCAAGCAAAGGCGGTTATAAGATGGCGACATGTTATAAATAAAATTATACTTGATTACTAAACTCGAGTGCATTTGTTCATTCTTAAACCTGGCATTCAACAATCCATCCGGAGACACGTATTCACGCATAAAAATTGCAGCTGTCTTCAATATAGTCTGCTCCGATTTTTTTTAAACTAATGTTTGTTACTGTACGAGACGAATTCTTTTCAGATTTCAGCTAATGTTATACTATTATGTAATATGCATAAATCTTTGTGAAAATATGAACTACGACTATTGGCTAATGCCTGTTGCTTACTGTCAAATTTTTCATTAAATTTATTGTTTAAGAAATTGAATTGTAACAAATTCCTGTTGCTCGAGGTCAAATTTTTGTAAAACTCAGTTTGGTTAAACGGTAAACACAACTTTTCCCAAATTGAACAGATCATATTTTCGTAAAATATTGAATTAAACCAATCAGAGAAGCGGGTGTGTGGAAGCGGCGCTATCTGGTGTGCAGATTGTGAAGTTTAAACATAAACATTAAACATGACTGACTCTAGATGGAACAAAGACGTTACGAATGACAATCACAGATTTCAAATGAGAAAACACTACAAAATATTACTCATAAATAGTAGGGCAAACAGACTGTGGTGTCAAATTCACTGCAAATATGGAAATAGTGTTACTGAGAGAAAATGGATGAAACATTTGACCGTGAGTAAGAAACCAATTTCATCAAATATTTATCAAAACTTTCATGAAAATTTGATCGTGAGCAACTGGCATATGAATGTAAACGTTAGTCAGCGGTTTGAAGGATGTGCACTTCAAATTCAATTTAGGGAACGTGCAAGAGTCTTTGAGAGGATTGGGCCCTTAAGAGTTCTAACCTCACAGTGCGTCTTCATTTGATAATTGGGTCATTTAATTCCTTCCGTCCTCTCTTGTGAGAATTACGAATTAAGTTTAGACACAAGGAGACAGCAGGAATCCTTCGTTATGTTTAAGGTTTTCCTCGCCTATTCTGTTATGAAATAAGAGTCGTGGATTGTATGTAAAAGAAGCCTAATGGACAGATGTTTGAATGTTCATTTCCGTGCACCGAAAATAAATCACTCGGCTGGATCAAACAGATTTATCACATCGTTGTTTCAGCAGAGGCTTCACCCCAGTTTCACTGGCATATCTCCAATGCTATGCAAAAACCAGAACTTTCACATAGCCTATCTGCCGTCAAGGTTCTCTATTTTCGTATAAAATTGTAATACTGATGCTTGTTAAAATGATTTACAAAAACTTTACCGTCAACTGGCACTTCTATTTAACCTGACTTAGTCGAGGCTCTCGAAATGAAACTGATGCAAATGTTCAAGATTAGAGAAATGAGGTCAAAAGCAAGGAAGCGTAAGATTTTCATTAAAGCTTCGTTAAATATTGTAAAGTCATTTCGACCAATTATTTACTTCACATGACCGATAACTATACCCCAATTTTTGTAACATATTTATCAACATATATTAGTAATGTAGTTGTAATTTTACTATAAGAATATCGTACCCCAGTTCACACATCAAATTCACCGTGTTCCTAAAATCTCTAATGGATTTGAATCATTAATAGCAAATTGTTATTTTATACAATGTAATTTATCAAGTAAAACGTTTCTGTACACTCCACTACATGTGTTTAGTTTCAATATCAACACCATTAATATTTTTATGTAGAAAAATGAAGGTACAGTTCAAAATATAATGTGTAGCTTGGTATATCAAGACGAAATCTGTAATTTAAAAATAACGAAACTTCAGAACGATGTACCAGTTAGACCCACCATCTGCAAACACCATTAAACTTTGGTAAAACAAATTCATAGAAACTTGCACTGTTATTATGAGAAAAGAAGTGGAAGATCTGAATTAAGTGATGAAGATTTCAAACGATAGTGTTACGGAAGTAACTTCAGTTCTATCCGTATAAACTCCAGTTGCAGCAATATCTCAAACCTGATGACAAGCCAAAGAAATTTTGTTCTGCTGTTGATATGTTGGATAGTACTGAAGAGGACCCCCAACTGGATCGCACTATTTTCTCGGACGAGTCAGCCTTCCACTTTTACGAAAAGGTAAATATGATATGATATGATATGATATGATATGATATGATATGATATGATATGATATGATCTGATATGATGTGATTTGATTTATTGCCACTCAACCGTTTGGTCCTGCTGGCCCTTCACATTTTTGTATTTGGGCCAGCATTCACATTCTTACACCACTTAACATCAATTTTAAACTTAGTGAACGACTCGTGCACTTATCTTCCTTTATTCAATACTGTGTTCTTCCGTGTCCATTCTTTTACTTATCACTTCATCTATTTCGCACCTTATTCATCTGACACTATATATCATTCTAAAAACTCTCTCTAGAACTAATTTTCTTATCCCTACCATTACGTTTACTATTTATTTCAGACTCTATTTTCACTATACATGCTTTTCATTACAGTTTCTATCTTTTATTTATTATAGGCCTACTCATATGACATAAAAAGTTTTTTTTTTTTTTTTTTCGGAAAAGGTGAATATACACAATGTACGGTTATGTAGATCAGAGAATCCTTGTGTGATTTGTGAAATGGAAGAAGGCAGATCGAAGATGAACGTGGAGTTTACCATGATGTATGATCGGGTCATATCATAAAATGAATTAGACTTTCTGAGTTGACAATTTCAATGCAGAAAACCACAAGTTGCTATCTTTAATACTTTTTACGGCATTGATGAGTGGAATTCGTCAGAGACTTTAGAGTATAATAAATACTTTACAAATGACAAGATGAACCATTACTTTATGGCCGCACCATCTGTTTTCCACGTCAAAGATTGGGGTTAATATCCGACAAATCCACATTTGTGGTGGGCGGAAACAGATTTGGGTCAAGTCTTTTCGGAGTAGACCTACTTCTATTTTGCCCTTCCATACAGTAATTCCATACAGTTTGCTTTCTCCAGTTCATTACTATTGCCTATGTATCTTTCCTCGTCGACAAGCTTAGTAACACATCCTTCGGCATATAGTGGAGATTTTATTTCTATTCAGTCATATAATAGAGATTTTATTTCTATGCAGCCATTTGAAGTGAAACAGATTAAGACCGGATGTCAAAGTAATAACGTACATCCCGATGCTTTTCAGTCGGCTATTTCGCGACGTTGTATCAACTGCGCGATCCTCTAGAGTCGGTAAAATTGGTTATGGAGAAATTGCATCTGGCGAGAAGAGCCCGAGGATTCGACATGAATTACCTGACACTGTCCTTACAGTTGGGAAAACTTCGGAAATGAATCCAACGAAGTAATCAGCTTAATGAGATTCGTACAACGCCAAAGTTCATCTTCAGAGCGCTTCACGCTTATTACAACTAAACTACACCGGTGGCCTAACCTCAGGGATGATATGGCTTGATGGAACAAGGGCTTGAATTGGGTCCTTCGTTCTACCTAAAATCTTGACATGGGCGAGAAATGGTTTCTTTGTTTTTTTGGTTATTTAACGATACTGTATCGACTATTAGGTTATTTAATGTCGATTAAATTAGTGATAGCGAGATGGTATTTGGCAAGATAAGGCAGAGGATAAGCCAGGAATTACGTGACATTCGCCTTACACTTGGGAAAACTCGGAAAAAGCCCAGTCAGTTAACCAGCCCAAGTGGGAATCGAATCCATGTCCGAACGCAGCTCCGGACCAGCAGGTAAACGCGCTGCCGCCTAAGCTACGTCGATGGCTGAGAAATGGCTTTAAATTTTAAATTAATAATAATAATAATAATAATAATAATAATAATAATAATAATAATAATAATAATAATAGTTTTATTTAACTTGACAGAGTTAAGGCCATAGCGCCTTCGCTTACACTCAACCAGGATTAAAACTTGCTTACATAGTTGAACATAGCCTGAATCGGATTTAAGTAATTACAGATACGATATACAATATAATGATATCAAAAGAGACAGTTACATGAAAATTTACCTAATAAAATAAAAATAAACACAGTGAAATATATATCAATGTTATTAGAATCAAATACATGAAATCAGAAGCCGATATTTCAATAAAATGTACACGATAAAACAATAATAAACACATTGGAATACATATTGGTATTAAATTACAAGTAAGTAGGATTCACATAATTTTATTAAACCAGAAACCGACAACTGAATAAAATGTACACAATAATAATAATAATAATAATAATAATAATAATAATAATAATAATTTATGAGTTTTTTTAGTTAGTTATTTAACGACGCTGTATCAACTACGAGGTTACTTAGCGTCGATGAGATTGGTGATAACGAGATGGTATTTGGCGAGATGAGGCCGAGGATTCGCCGTAAATTACCTGGCATTCACCTTACGGTTGGGGAAAAAACCCAACCAGGTAATCAGCCAAGCGGGGATCGAACCCGCGCCCGAACGCAACTTCAGACAGGAAGGCAAGCGCCTTAACCGATTGAGCCACGCCGGTGGCTTATTTATGAGTATATATAGTGGAATACATATTGGTATTAGGCGATAAATGAACATGATTTACATAATAAAGTTATAAACAGATATTTTAATAAATAAATAATACACAAAAATGAATGCTGTGATAAACATATGAGTATTAAATTAAAAGAAAATTCTATTTACATAATAATACTATAAAGACGATTGAATTAAGTGTACACAAAATAAAAATAAAAAAACACAAAATAAAAAAATAACCACAGTGGAATACATTACATTAAATATTTGCAGCGCATTAGATCTGGCAACTCATCATAAGTTATTCTTCTAATTTATATTTAAAAGAAATCAAAGTTCGGCAGCCCTTGATATCAGGCGGCAGAGAATTCCAATGACGAGAAGTAGCAACAGTGAAAGATGAGGAATAAACATTTACTTATTACGTTATTGAGTTTAAAGTTTATTGTTTTGGTATTGTTCTTAATATTATATATTTATTTAAATGGTTTTAATTATGAATTGTTTTTAATACAGTTTTCTTAACACTTTCTGTTTAGAGATGATGTGTGAAATGGAATTTCAAGCGTGTTATCGTGTTGTGACCGAGTATTTAAGTTATGATAGCAAGAAAGACTGTGAAATCGAACATATAAGTAATAGGGAGCAGATGAGTGCAAAATTCGGTATAAGGGAGAAAGAGAGTTGAGTTCACGAGAAGACAACTTCAGTTTATCTTGTTCATAATGTCATTTTAATTTTTGCTTTGGCGGGGCAACGCTTTATGAGGAGACCTTATAGGGTATATCACGCGGCGTATTTCTTTCCTAGGATTTCCTATGAAATTAACTATTTTTCATACCGTAAAGTGAAGTAGGCGTAAATTTTGCCATGAAAAAGAACATAAACCACACTCGTATCAGATGAACTGAAAATGTTTTTTTTTAAGTTAACTATTATTATTTTTTCACTTCTTAAGTAATTAGCCCATTATTGTCACAAATAAGGCTGATATTATGGTTTAATTTTTATTTTGGTTAATTTTTTTTATTGTGAAGTTTACGCTACTTCACAATATATTTACAGTTTCCATAGCGATAGGTAGTTTTAATTTCTTATCTTATTTATACGATACGTGATTTACACGCTCTTGTTAATATAACGTAGGTACGAACAAATGAACACACACAGTTTTATTGATAAAGACATTTTAATTTTAATTAAGGAAAAAAGTAGCACTATTTTTATTTAAAACAGGCAAGAACCACTAATATAGCAAAGGGTAACGCGTTGATTCCATTTGAGTAACGGCGTTAACTAGCTCGTCTTTTATTTCATAAGGCCCTAAAGGGCCATATTCAGAGACATTCTTAGCGCGGGCTTCCGGTGGATGATCAGCGAACTAACGTTTTTCGTATTCATAAACCAGTGTCAGCGATATGATATGATATGAATCCTGTACAAGTAATCAGTCGATAACCGAGGCTAATTTAGCACGCTCGTAGCGCGGGCTAGCGAAATGTCTATGCATAGCACCCTAAGTATTTATAAAAGTAGACTATTTTAAAAGTATAGCTTGCTCCGCTGCCCCTCTTCAAATGACGTCTCTGCAAGGACTGTATGCACATATTACATAGATATTTCCATAATATATAATGGAAGTTATTTTAGAGTTAGAGAAATAAGACATAAAACAGTTGAAAACATGACATTATTTTTAAGTTCGAAGTCTGTACAATGTTTGTGCACAGTCCTGCGGTCTAGAAGCAAGTTCTGTTTCCTTTTTTCTTCCACGCGTCATCTCCATATCGTTCGTTGCCTTGAATCCGGTGCCACGGCTAGCGAACCGTGCCAGACCATTTCTCGAGGAATATGCGCAAAAGAAGGTTGCGGTGGGTCAGGGTTCCTTCAGCCCAGAGTTAGTTTTCCCATGCAGCCGCCATGCTCGCTGCCATTCACGATTTATACATCGACATCGCCAATGAGAACAGAGGAAACGAGGCATCGCGTTCTAGAATGTCGTATAAATACAAACCTAGAGCAGAAAAAAATAACAGATGCTTGGCCGTGGCTGATGTTGTGTTTAGGCCCAGCCTTGATGTTGCGTGGCGGATTCGGAATAGTTTAAAATTCCACCTACGGCATATTGTAGGTATTTGTCCTTTGTGTGACGTATTATTTCGTGAGGAGAAGTGTGCTGACCAGATGTAATGAGAGGGCGAGTCTTCGATTCCTTAACACGCAATACACGGGAGAAAAATACATATTTAAAATATTGAAAACGACCTCAAAATTGTAGCACATCACTCTATGTAAAGATAAATAAAATAACTGCGAAAGCTGTAAACCCACCCAACCCGGCTCAAATACCTTCGTTTCCTACGTAATATACCCGAACGACTATTTCGTTTATATGACGTCATTCCATTTTCGACCAATGAAGTGTAATGAAATTTTGAATTCCAACCAATCACAGTCAGACTTTGCGATAATTTTTGCAGCTAGATTTATCGCTATCAATTTATCGCATGGTCGTTCTTTTGTTTAGTCGTTGTCGCCAACTGTTTCCCCGTGAATTGATGATCATGAATACATTAAGATGCAACTACACGGTTAAACTTTTATTTCAACTTTAAAGCAATGAATGCAAGATTGATATTTAATATTAATTAATATATTTACGCAGTGAAGATGACGTTAAAAACGGCGCACCATGTAGACACGAAATCTTCAGGCATCTAATTGAACGTACCTTTTAAACTTGATTCTTTCAATATTCTTCCCAGATTGCACGCATACGCGATTGGAATATTGAACTGTGTAGATGCAGGTTTAGTTGCGTTAAACACTACAGCGAGAATGAGTTTGTCGATCTATAAAAAATGCTTTCGTGTAGCACTGATTGTAACGGTCGAAATAAGACACAGCTGACATTGGTCCTGCTCCCACAGGTAACATAACCTATAAGCAGCCTATAAAATTTGTATTTTGTGAATGAAATGAAACAATTAATAGAAAGTCAGATGTTCAAATTTATGTAACATTATCGCATATCAAACCCAATGACCTTGCATAGTAATAACAAGGTCTTTTCATCAAACTGCCTTCCGTATGGCGTAATAAAATTCGTGTTTTAATTAGGCCTATCTATACAGAGATGGCTTCACTGTGTAGCAACATGTCTCGCTGTGAATACGTAAGCATTGGTATATAGATGTCCCCACTGTTACTGTTAAATTAAATTATGATTTCAGCAGAGAATGAAAATGTATTTATGTTATAATAATAAGAGAAAAGTGCAGTACATGTAATTAACATTGTTAAACCTGTATTTACCGAGCGGGCTAGCGGCGTGGTAGAGGGCTGGCCTTGCATTCGGGAGATCCGGGTTCGATCCCAGGGGCCGGCAATCCTGAGGTTTTTCATGGTTTCCTCAGTTATTTCCAGGCAAATGCCGGGATTGTACCTCTTGAAGGTCCGGCCATGGACGGCGATCCTTCCCTTAATCCTTTCATATGTGTGAGTGACTGTAATGTCTTAAATGTTTGTGTTGTATAGGAGGTGGCCCTGGCACTGAGCTGATCCCTCGTCCGGGGAGGCCCTCCATGTCCTTGTGTGGTCAAAAAAGTATGTATGTGATCCATAGATTAATTCCTCTCTCGACAGGTCGCGGCCCTGTAAAGGCCCGTGTGGCGTGGGTCGTGTAAATGAACCTAAGGGAAACTAAGGGAAAGAAAGAAAGAAAGAAAGAAAAAACTTTTATTTCGCAATTGACATTACTGAATAATAACATCGAATTTCTTTATTGCAGTAATCGATATTCATCTACGAGTATTTCAACTTCACAATGTCTGAATAGGTTAAGTATTCGTTAATAAACAATTATTAACATTTTGTGATCAAATTTTAGGAATATATTATTTACATTTTTATTTTATTCACGAAATAGTCCTAATAAATGCCACTCGAAGTCTGAGATTTCCCAGGTAAATCCACGAGCGAAGCGTCGTGGATTTATCGGCAAATCTCAGACTCTCGAGACGTTACTACAGATAATTTTCTCAGATGTTTTCATACGAAATCATCACGTAACCCAGTGGTACCACCATTATGTTGCGCTACACGGGAAATCAGACTTTTGTTCGGTTCAGGGTAAATCTATTTGTATAGCTATCTATCAAAAAGCGTATAATGCAAGGATACCAAAAGCCTGAACAAACCAAAACTAACCTTTAATTGATCCTCGACCTTAGGAGAACTCGATTATTTATCTTTGCAGATATAATGCATAATTGTAAAGTTATAGTTTCATTTCACCATGAAATAACGCAACATTAATCAGATCTGAGTTTCGTGTGTGGGGTGCAGCAATACATTAAAACTGTGTGTGGCCTATGCATAAATTACATCATTTTTTCACAAAAAATAACCAATCAGATTTAAAAATATAATGTGTTAAACGCCTAGTTAGAACGATTTCGCTTGAGTTATTGTAAACAGAGCTTTTACAATCAGTAATCACATACAGTACAAATATAAATACCAATTTGGCTAGAACATGTTCAGAAGACATCTTTTAATTGGACTCTTATTCAAGACTGGAATGTCATTGGACTTATGTTTGGTGCACGAGGAACAATTCCCAAATTTACATTGGAGACCCTCGGAAAATTAAAGGTTCCTGAAAAGACTCTTCAGACAATTGCATCAACCATTTTAAAATCTTCATTGAACATCATCAATCACCATCTCTATTCATCTTTATAATATTCAATGTATATTATTTATTTTCAATAAGTTTTTATCGTTTTGATAGCTACCACATCTTGTCGCAGAATATTCTTTTTAAAATTTCATTATGTATTCTTTTAACATTAATTTACATTTTCTTTTTTGTTCATATGAATTGATTAGGATGCCGATATTTTAAATCCAAGATTTTGACGGCTATCATTTCTATTGTGTTGTATAATAACTATTAATTAGGATACTAATAATAACTTCTGTTAAACAATCAATTCTGCAAAGAAACAATTTATTGAAATCTTCAGTAATGCTTTTGTAATAATTGGGAATGTACGAGTACACTGATTTCATTTGCTATCCAACGTAGGTTCTTTCAGTAAGAAATATGATATATAATATACAGAGTGGAAGTGAAATAACCTTGCAGATTGAAAGAGACAATAGGGTACACTTAAATGAATAGAAAACCTATATTACGTTTTGTGATTAAATGCACCGTTAATTAGAAAATTAAGTTCGAATTTTCAGCAGTCCGTCAACATCGCCGCTAACACACACTACTCGTGATACAGATATACAGCTCGACCAAGTTAAGTCTGCGAGCAGAGAGGGGAAGTTGGAGGCAGTTCTGTACTGAAAGGAGGCGGTAACGAGAGGAGACCAGTACAGTCTCATATGACAACAAAGTTTTCCTACTGCGCTTCAGTTCATAGAGCGGCAACAATTTAAGACGCTTTCAAATAGACTGTACTTTTACTTCTGCTTGACAGTGAGGTTTGGCGTTCTGATTGGCAAGCGTGGGCGTAGGAGAGAAAGTTGCATGAGGGGGGAGGAAGCGTAACTGTTGCCTTTATCTGAAGACAAGGACAACAAATGTTTGCGCTCCATAGTGTATTTTAAACGATGTGCACACGTTGAAATCTGAGCGTCAAGTGACTTATGTGGCAACTGTGTTTTGCCTCTACATTCCATCCCGATATCCCCACTCGCAGACTTGACTTCGACGAGCTGTAAGAGGTCAATGAAATCGGTGTGTATCGGTAGGTGAGCTGCTCTCTGCCTAGACGTTGCTACTTGCTCGGATCGTGCAGTGGCTTGAAATCAGAGGTTTTTAAAATTAAATTTACACGAAAACCGTTCATGTTATTGAAATGCGCCAGAGGAATAAATTATTCTTTATTAGATTTTCTATCGATATGGACAAAAATCACGATTCTACTCTCAACAGTCAACGAATAAGAGGTTGTTAAACATTTGGGATTTTTTTTCTGAAAACATTATGAACTTTCCACCAATATGATATTATAGTTTTTTGTTACATACAACATGAGCTATTCGCTCTGAAAATCTGCAGGGCTATTTCAGTTCCATCCTGTATATTGAAAAATTTAAAACTTTTGTCTTTAATCATTTAATTATAAATAAGCTTAAATTACAAAAAAAGTAACGTGCCTCGAGAATATCATGATATGTCATAACTAGGACTGAAGAAAAGTATTGGTATCAGGGTAGTAAATAATTTCTACATACATTTTTTACAAAATGCTTTGCGTTTTCGGGTGTCCCTACTCTCTGTAAGCAGCAGAGAGAGTGAAAATCCGATTCTTCTCAATAGTAGACCTGCTTAAGTGACGTGAGGTTGTATCAGAATGCCGAAACAAACATCCAACAAAAACAGATAATAAGAGAACTGAATTCAGAAATAGGGAAAAATGTGTTTCACTTAATAGATAATGATTAAAGAGCGGAAAAAATGTGCGTTATGCCTTAAGTTAAGTGACAACGTACTATACTGTTGTCGTTCACTCACGTAAACAGAGGCAAGAGAGTACAGTCTGGTAATGAGAACCTCATCACTCCATTCAATGGATCTATAACTACTGGAATGAAGTTGTAATATAGTTATTATGATTTAAAAATTTACCTCAAATGTTAACTGCCACCGCCTGGATGATTAAAGGATGCATTACACTGAACCATAATATACATCCGTAAATTATCGAAAGAGAAAGTTCGACGTCTCTCACTCAAACAGTTTCTCAACATCGAAAAGCTTCTTTCTATGTTACAAGACGTTAGAGATTCAAATGAAAAAAGCGCTGTAGTATGTCGTTTTTCCCTCCACTCAAAATGTTACACATAACTATATAACCGATTTTTTTTTTTTTTTTTGCAGAATTTGAGAAATTTTTCTTTCGCCTTTTCACCTCTAAAATGTGGATTATCAAGTTTCTTGAACGGAATATTTGCAGAAATCTTTATATTACATAAATCCACATTACATCCAGATCGTGTATGTTTTTCATTATTTGATGTCGAAGACCTTCTTACGTTTTCGGTATGTTTCTTGCTGTTACAATGGCGTTCTATGTAATATTTCCTACTTATTTTATTTTCACATTTGCGCACGGCACAGAAAGTATTTCCTCTTACCGGAATCAAAATCTCTCTTCCGTATTTATTTCTTACACTGTTTAATTCCAAATACTTCGACTTAGATATTTGAATCACTTTTACACAACACTACCATCTGTACAAAGACAATAAACAATATTGTAATGACCTGGCTTTCTTCCCCATACGACTAGAAGTTGACACTGAATATCATTTGTTGGTTCCTACTTGTACTGCCGTCCTCTCGTAGTGCATTTATGTTATTGCGCTTGTACCTGTGACGTCATCCATACTTCGGATCAAACCAACCTGTATCGCGTGGTAATGCACATTTTTCCGCCCTCTAATAATGATATTTTTTATAAATTTAAATATTTGTTTTGAGTTAATTAATTTGAAACACAAGTAATCCTGTAAATATATAGTCTATTATTTCATTCATACGGAGCGGACTACACAAACAGCCGCTACCGTAAGTAGTCGCGAATGCACATAAGTATTTTGTAAACACAGAGCTCTACGTACGATGCAGCGTAGCCTATAACCAATACTCTTTTCAGCACTAGTCATAAAGGCATACGTTACACCAACAGGATTTATCCTATTCAAGTGGAGTCAAATTCTTCTGCTTTTCATATTTACAGTCCTATCACTTTCATTCTATTAATTCTTTGTAGAAGTTTACTACCTATACCGTCTATACCTACCGAAAAGATGTACACGAACAACTCCTTTGTCTGGTACATTGTGCCAATATGTATAAAAACACACTGCTCTCGTTGTCTGTCATCAAGACAGATTTTCACGTTACAATGCACTAGACACTTTTGCGCTTTACTTGGTCATCCCCCCACCGACATTAACCTCACAATCTCTCTGCCCCGCAGTGTTTACAAAAATAGAGCAAAACAATGTTTATAATAGTCTCACATTACAAAAATAGCCAAAACTAATTGTCTAAAGAAGAGTCCATGCTGGTGCTTATCTTCTGACCTTGGTGCCACGAATTTCGACCTACACGAGGCATTCTTTGTCTTTTATGAAAGAGCTACTATCGCTAAAATTATGAACGGTAGATTATCGGACCTTATCTTCCTAAATCCTAGATCAATGATTGTCACTGTTTTGGATGCAACGTAGTAAACAATAAAATATAGTACAGCAATAATATATTAAGAAAAATTATTCACTATTTTGTCGTCCTACGAAATTACTTGACTATCCATACTTTACAACTAATTTACCTGGCATTAGTACAAGCTATATTACAATACGGCTTTATAGGATGGGGTAGTGCTTATATAGTACCTCCCTTATGCGAATAACTTTCCTACAAAAAAATAACAATATGCCTTAATAAACGTCTTGATTATCCTTCAGAGCGGCCGTATTCAGAATTTAAAGTATTTGAATTCCATCAAATTTATAACAATGTATTACTGAACTTCGTACATAAAAACCGAAATATATTTAATTTATATTCACATAAATATAAAACCAAAACATCAGACAACATATGCTTGACAGTACCTAAATGTACTACAACTGTAGCATATAATCACAGTAGCAACTTCGGTCCAAGGCTTTATAAGAAGATAATAGCTAATTTCTACACATACAATTTGCTAATGCTCCTTATTTAAAAAAAAATCAATTACACATATGCGTTTACAGAGATAATTTAAAGTTAAATTATTGTGATATCTGTGTTTTTTCCTTCTTTTCTTTTTCTCTGTTATTTAATAAAATGTCTTAACATTATATGGAATGCTCCCTGAGAACGAGTATCTAACTTACTCTTTCAAGGGGTGCTAGAGTGTTTTATATTAAAAAATCAATATGTATCTTCGTTCAGACAATAAAGTATTATTATTATTATTATTATTATTATTATTATTATTATTATTAATACAATCTAATAACAAGCATAGCCTGAATTACGGTCAACTATTTCATTCAAAAAATACATAGTGACACTTGTGGTGGACAAGGTCGCAGTTGGGAATTTTCTCGGGGTTCTCCCCTTTCCTCATCATCTATCTACTCCATACGTCAACATTTCTCCAACCCATCATCATTCAATAGCATCTCCCGAACGACGGCTGGCGATGCACGGATGGGACTGGCCAGGGACGTGTGTGGTTGCCTGCTCGAAACCTGAGTACTCTGCAAACCTTAGTGTAGTCAGCCAGTGTGAGTTTGGGAATGCGTCTAGCTTGAGGGTTAGCGCTATAGATCATGAAAGATCTCAGTGCTGGGTCGTAATACCTCTTTCCAGTAAATTCAATTCAATTCATAGTCAAGTAACTAGAACGTGGGTTCTGGTTGGTTATATCTGCATGGAGATATATGTAATGTGACGTTATCTCAGTTTTCAGGTCCCTCAGGAAAGAAAAAGTAAAATACATTAAAATTTGCATTATGGAGATATTCTGATTAAGTAACAGACATAACCCCTTCAATTTAGGATTGTAATATCCATTTTTGCACGATCGTACTTTTTTGTTGTATTTACAGCTATTGTTGTTAGGCCTTGGAAGTTATAATTTCCACATAGAAACTTGTTGCTAAGGAAACCATTCTTCATAACATAAACATATACTGAAATATACCTATTACAGTGCACTTATTGTTACTTACATACAATTACAGTATAGTTTTGCGAAGGCTTTGGAATAATATTCCTCTAAATTTTCAATGCAAAATATATTGTATTTGCAATTTTAAAAATATGATCGTGCAGAAAATGTTGTATAATACATATTTGTGAAATGCATTACAAAATCTCGGAAACTGAAAAACAAACTTCCCAAATTTATATCGTAATATACTTAAAAAAAAATAAAAATAAAGACCGAGTGAATTGAATATTACATACACTTTCACATATTGCGTTTTACGTGTTATACAACAACTGTGAATGTTATTTTTTTTAATTATTTATTGTCGCTTAACTTATAACTAAAATCATATCGCGACATTCTTTACCTATATTACAAACTTGTTTTTGCAATGACAAAATATTTAACAGGTTAATTCATTACAGTAGACATTACATAATAATGTTATTATTGTTTATTCGTACAATTTATTTTGAACTAAGTTTTTTGTCTCTCTGTCACAAGGCTAGCACTGCAGCCTCTAACGGGCTGAATGTACCTTACCATTCCTATCGTATGAATCAGGAATGTTATTTGAAGCCTGAACGGTCGCGCTTCTTTAGATATTATGACTCAGCTGTTTTGTGTTATCTGTCGCTACAGCGTATACATCTTTACGATTCCGATCGCGTTCTACTGCAGTGCCCTCTATCCCCCCCACCTACTGATGCGTACCACGGCCTCCTCAGAATGATTCTATCTATACGCCAGTCACAATGAATTACGCTGACACCGTTTTGCGTAATGCTATTGAAATGATAATAAATATTGGAATGTAAAGTGGTGGTGGAATAATAAAGATAAAATCTAGAGAAAACCCCGTAACAACCATGGCTTTGTCCACCACTCCGCCATTCCCGGGATTTGAACCCGGATCGGTAGTCATTGTAAGCCGGTGTTCTGCCAACTGAGATATCAAGGCGGTTCCATAATAATTTAAAATACATACATTAAGAGGAGAATGTAGGTATCGGTAGGTCCATATCTCCGCCATGTTAAATTGGTGTACTTTATGTACCTTTTTCTCTGAATGTATTTAAGGTAGAATCATGCAATTTCGCACACTAATAGACAAGAATGTTTTTGCAAATCAAGCTTTCAGGTATAACTCCCTGTAAAGTTGATTTGAATAATTTTTAGGGAAAAATTATTCAAGAATGTTTTTAATCATCCTTGGATTTTTCAGATTATAATGTTAGAAATAATGTTGAGATTTTTCACCAAACATACCTACATTCTCCCCTTAACGAAATCATTTACTGTGTATTAGTTCAAGAAAGTATGTTTCATTTTCAGGATTGAAATATATATATATATATATATATATATATATATATATATATTTCAATCCTGAAAATGAAATATATATATATATATATACAGTATATAACATAAAAATTGAGATCCATAAATAGGAGAGTTTAAGTAAATTACATATCCAATACTATAGAACTTCTGTAACAATTAAATTGAAATTTCATTTCAAAGAAAGATCCATTAATATTGAGTTAAATATTAGCCTATTACATTTCATTTGCATCACTGCCTCACAACTGATGAGTTTTTCGGTATAAACGATACAGCATCACAATACTTGATCTTCATACTCTTCATATATATTGGACAACTGATTATAATTATACACCTTAAGTCTGATTAGTAGGGCTCGGAAGTGGATAAAATATTTTTCTGAGACATCACAGACAATGCAGGCTGCAATACAAGCTCGTTTCACTTCAACACGAACTAATATAGCTTTTTTGTATTTTTTTTACCTTTTATTGTCCATTGGTCATTTTTTAGTAAATGTTCTACTTTCTGTTGCATTTTTGCTCTTTTCTGCTTATGAGTGGACATTTTTGACGGTGTAGTCGTCTATAATATAGAATCTACTGCACATTGCTTACGGAATTCGATTGCGTCATGCAGGAATTTTCCTTGTGGTTGCATTAGCTTTGACTCCTGATCACATGTGTTACGTGTTTCTCCCAATTCAACGCAACAGAACAAATACTGCAGGCGCAGTGCCCACAGTCAGCGTATTGTATCACACAAGTGAAGACTTATAATGCCGGAAGTAAAACAAAGAAGACAAAGTTTTTTTTTACGACAGTTAGTGACTGAGTTTGGTGAGAATATATTTTCCACAGATGAAAGTATACAATTTTTTTTTGCATTTTACTATTAAGAATCATGGTCATTTATTTTTTAATTTTAACGTCGTATTTTAAAAAAATTAAGGTAATATTATAGGCAATTTTTCTGTGATTTTTAGGTCATCAACTTCTGAGTTCTACTGATTAGTGAACTATGTTACTAGTGAGTGATGTATGCAATGGAGTGGGAAAGGAAGTGGCCACCCTAACTCATCTCCTGGCTTAGTTTCCTCATAAGTGATGCCTCATTCGTGTCACTTATGAGGTTCTAACCTATCTTCGGACAACTGACCAACAACAACAAAACTTGTTCTTCATACTCTTTTATTTCTCCCAATTAAATATTTGTGCGTATCAATGGTATGTACAAAAATACAGAAATAAAATTTGGAACCAACTCTCTTACTGTATAAGTTTCTCTTATAACACACTGCGCATGTGGAGTAAAGAAGAGCCCCTGTATATATGTTACTTGAAAGTGAAGGGCCAGCAGGACCAAAAGTTTGAGTGAGAATAAACCATACCATACCAATATGGTACTTGTGGACAGTCATCGAGACTCACTCCAAATTTTAATTCCCTGTCAGTACAACAACTAAATTACGTCATTCCTTTTCCCATCCCTTTACAGGAAACTCAGAAAATCTTACTCGCGGACTCACTTCGAAATTTGCACTCCGTGATCTTTCGTATGCAATCGGTAGAATGGCTGAAAAGAAGTGGAAAGCCAATAAAAGAATTAAATATCATGTCACTGGCCACCCTACCTAGTTGCCTCATAAATGGTGCTTTTTGGTATCAGTAGTGAGATTCAGACCTGTCTTCGGACAGTTGACTAAACAACAAACATCTGTACACGGACATAATTAACTTACGTTTATTTTATTTCATTTTTTTTAGCTTTCCCAGCCTGACATTGACACAAGACGTGAACACCTTGGCGTAGGTTAGCGCGATGTCTAACTTCCACCTAAGACAATATGAGACACGACAATGTCAACAGAAAGACATGCATATTTTATACGGGATTCGAACCCACAACTACAAAAAAGCAGAGCCCAGTCGTTATGTTAGGCTCTATCGGGATGTTGAACTATCATTTCGCGCTCACAGACAAGAGCAATTAACGAGGAAGGGATACGTGGATCGTGAGGCACCTCGCGCCAGGGCTGCATGATTCAGTGTTGTGGGTTGCCGCCCGGGGAAAGGAGGGGCAGCAAATTCGAACCTCGACGCCACTGGGAGCAGCTATATTGATCGACGTCACCGTCGCCCCTCGTCTACTCTTCCCACTAAATTACCTCATCCCTCTTCCAATCCCTTAACAGGAAACTCAGAAAATCTTACCCGCGGACTTACTTCGAAATTTGCACTCCGTGATCTTTCGTGTGCAATTGGTAGAAGGGCTGAAAAGAAGTGGAAAGCCAATAAAAGAATTAAATATCACTATAAAAATATGGGACTGAACGGTATTATAAACAGGCACAGGAAAGAACCCACATCTATATGTAGAGTTCTTCAAATCTGAGTAAAGCTTCTGGATAAAATATTGAACTTAGTAATGGAACCATTAAGTTCAAGGTCCGCCTCTTCAGACACTGCCGAGTGGGATGGGTTTTTAAGGGCGATAAAAATTCTTAGCCTGGTTTCCTTCGGAAGGGAGTTACATTGGCATAATAGACCTAAAGAGGGATCTGATTAAACTTGATACTTCAAGCGAGTATAGTTAACATAATGCAACATAATTCCATTCCAAAAACGTTAAAAACCTTGTCTTCATA
This sequence comes from Periplaneta americana, assembly GCF_040183065.1. Lineage (NCBI taxonomy): Eukaryota > Metazoa > Arthropoda > Insecta > Blattodea > Blattidae > Periplaneta > Periplaneta americana. Next base: position 123,282,692 of record NC_091118.1, on the reverse strand, counting down.
ACATTTGTAACTGATAGTGAGATCTTTTTTGTTTCTATGATTTGAATTAGAGCCCTGCACAACAGGTTGGGGAAATGGAAATAACATATTGCTACGAATGCCTGGCGCTGTAGGCAGTATGCAAATATCTTTCGTCTTGCGGACTGCCTCAGTGTTGGGTTTGACGACTGTTCGATTTGTAGCGCTCTCTTTGTGGGTGGACGGCTGTAGGGTATAAAAGGCAGTTAGTTGGGTATCGTCAAGAGTAAAGCATGCAGCGTGAAACTACATCCGTCAGGATGCCTGAAAAAAAATATATATTTAACTAGTGGCTTGTGCAGCAAATGCTGCAAACTAAGTTCATTAGACGTTCAAATAAATATTTTTCAGATTTATTTTCAATGAAGAATACCAGACATTCTTAAAGCTATTTGCTTCCATAATAATGAAAGATACTCTCTCTCGAGCCAATACTGAAGAGAACCACGCATATAAATATCTACACCACACCGCCATTAAATATATGAAAAAGACCCAACCCCACTTGATTAATAACTATAAAATTATTTAATTTTTAATAATATTATCTTACGTAAGTTTTATAGCTTCCAGTAACATATACTATATATACTATATAGCCGCCACTCAGTAAAACATAGAAATCAAAATCTAATTTAATTTATTCTCTACATCTACTTATATAACCCCAAAACGTTTCACTTTCATATCATCAATATAGCATTAATATGTATAATTAATTAAAATAGTCACATCACGGCATTAACTACAATAATATTTCATTTCTAATAGTAATAATGTCATCAAACCACCTCAAGTTTTGTAGTTTTTAATATCCAATACACAGCTGTACCCAGAAAATTACACACCACAGAATCGAACCTGTGAATTATTTTTAGTAAGTTAAGTTTTTAATAACCAATTTAATTTGAGCTCTATATATGTCAGCATTCTTGCAGATCATGGCCTTCTTGTAATATTGTTTACTGTAGTATGTGTTTTGTTTTATTCTGAAATGCAACACGGCCGACTTGATGCTCGCTTCACTTCACTTCACTTCACTTCACTTCACTTCACTTCACTTCACTTCTCCTGAATGCAATTAGCTAGTTATCAAAACTGACGACAGATGGATTTTGGAAAATAGGAAAATTATATAGGAAAATTGACATTTCACTGAAAACTACTATTTTTCCGAAAAACTTTGGGTTCCAAGCTTCAAAATGAGGGGCCATTTATTAAAATCCGTTCAGCCGTTTTCCCGTAATTTCCATTACCAGTTCAAATTATATATATAGATATTTTTTAAATAACATTCATTGTTAAAAATAAGTCTATCTTCTGAATAATGATTTATTAATGAAATACTAATGCATCTATTTAGAGTAATTATAAGCATTATATATGAACAACTACTATTTTAGGTACACATTTTGAGTTTAAAGTGTATATTACTAAGATTTATTTCAAATCATCTTTCCTCAATTGAGGTTGACCACTGGGATCCGGAATTAAAAAACATAAAAGATAAAGGGAAATGAAACGAGCAAAATAATGATTCGATTTGTACATTAAAACAAAAATTTACGTGTTAATTTACAACACACTGCGCATGTGCAGTAAGCAAGAGCCCTTGTATATATGCTACTTGTGGACAGTCATCAAGACTCACTCCAAACTTCAATTACCTATCAATACAACAACTAAATTACCTCATCCCTCTTCCAAACCCTTAACAGGAAACTCAGAAAATCTTACCCGCGGACTCACTTCGAAATTGCACTCCGTGATCTTTCGTGTGCAACATAATATAATATAATATAATATAATATAATATAATATAATATAATATAATATAATATAATATAATATAATATAATATAATATAATATATGTTCTTATTTGCTCCGTTTGTTTTGTAATTAATTTTAATTCAATTTTACATTTGTTTACATATATTTTACATTACGCATTATGCGTAATTCCTTTGCTATTACCGGTGTCCATTTGTTCATTTATATTAGTGGTCGTCAGCACTCGCTAAAATGGGTAACGGGGTAAGGAGCCACGGATTCACGATAGTACATCTCTTATCCGCGGGTAAGAGACGCTTAGTCCGAGGGTGCATTGTGATGACCGCAGATTTTTATGACCGCTGATTTTTATAACAGTTATGAAATTGCTGCAAGTTAAAAATAATTAAAAAGTGTATTGAAGTGTCCAACCAACTGTAGGTCTATTTCAAGAAAACTCATATTTTTAATTCGACAGAGAAAACTATCACTCCGTGTGTACTCAGAAAATGTCAGTGTTCATCTATGATGAAATGCGCCTGGTGTTCTGTCTAACCTGCAAAACATTAGTGGTAACCGCTTTAAGTTTGAACATTCGGTCGGATGCTCGACCTTGACGGATGTTCTCTAACTGGTCGAATGTAAACAGGTTCTAATCCCTATTCCACAGCTCTCTAATTCGAATATCACCAACGCTACAGCTTCGTAAGGCCTACAAGAAAATTTATACGCGAAGCAGAACATTTGGGGAAGACAAAAACGCCAGAAATATCTTTCAAAACCGTCCCATTCAGGACTAGGGTTCACAGAAACGGGATCCCCAACTTTTCTTTCCTATCGAAGGAAGGCCATGCCAAGGTTTTTATCAATCTTAAAAGCCCGTTGTTTTCAACAAAATTTGAACCTGTCTCAGTACGAAGGTGATAACCATTATATCACCGAAGACAACTTCGTAAAAGTGGCACTGAAGCAATGTTTGCCACTGTCTTCTAAAAACATGCCTCTATATGCATGTGGGACTGCGAAGTCTCTGATGGATTCTGATAGTCAAGTCAGAGAATATAGAGGGAAGTAGGAGATTCTAGCACTGATGTGAAGATCCCGAAGACTTACATAAAGGGTAGATGGAGCCACCCGAGTGAATAATATTAGGAATCTAAGGCGTATAAAATGTCAAGAGGTTGACATTCACTGAGCTTTAACACTCCGGTTCGAATCCGATGTAATGTTGACCTATCGGGACTTCAGAAAAAGACGGAGAATAATGTGACGTTTATTTGTAGTCACTTCTGAAGTGAGAGACTTTCTCTGCATACTTAACTCAGCAACTAGTCGCCATGTAAATGTAACGGCTCCTTTTGAATAAATGAATTAACACTTTCCAAAAGACACTAGGACCGTAGAACATTTAGAAAAATGTGGTCTCTTGTTTTATAATTGATTCAGTGATTTATAAATTTTTGTCCTATTTTGTTTATTATAATGCAGGGCCTACATAGCGTTTCAAAAGTGACGCTAAAAAAATTAAGGATGAAAAGTAAAAACGAAGAACAGAAATAAAGTTCCAGTAAACATGAGTCCGGAAATTAACTGTTTACGAGATAATGTCATTTTGTGCTGGTTGGGGTCATCTGAATACTAAGTACTAATTCCAACAAAACAGTGACAAATTTATTTCATTTATCAATCACGAGACAGTAAAATTCATCATTTGGCTTCAACACCACAGAAATGTGGTTAAACATACACAAAAGGAACTTTTTGTTTGAACAACAGTGAAGTTGGTCGCTAAACAACGTAGAGCAGAGTATGAACATGTTAACTGAAGAATTTTACAACAGATGTTCAACATATTCAGGATAGGGACCAATGACGGGCTTATATGATGGTGGTGATGAGCCTTCGGGTTTTCTAAAAGTCATTTCTAAATAAGTAAGTTCAAAATGCTGACCCTGCACTTGAATGCATCAGTCTAGTCTTCTCCGCAAAGACTCAAGAAAGCAATCCTAAATCATTCTTCATTTGCTGGAAGGCATCTACAATCCGATGCTGCAATTCTTCAGGTGTGGTGATATCTAAAATATTCAAAGGGTTTAAATCCGGTGATCTACTGTATACTTCAGGGGTGTCAAGGTCAGAAGCACGTACTCGATTCTCCGTGCTATGAAGCACTGAGTGGCTGCAATGAATCTATTCTGCAGGCAGTAGCGGTGATCAAGAAGGGGTGAGCAAAATGAACTTTATTGGCCTACCACTGCGAGTTGCTTTTAAGCAATAGATAATGTGTTACATTCATACAAGACAACAAGAAATCAAAGCACGTTTTGCAGCTTGTACCTGTCTAATAAATGCAATTAATTAAAAAAATAGTAGAATTCAATAATAAATATAGCCTCTTTATAACTTATACAGTTTGAGATAATAACTAGGATCTAATTAATTGGTATATAGTTATCGAATAATGCAATTAGCACATAAACGCTGCGTTTCTGTTTTAAACTAATAAAAAAGGAAAAGAACTCACAAAATATTCTGCATATGGTAAAATGAAATAATAGGCCTACAACAAATAATAAACATACGTATATTCTGTTTAACACTTAAGCAGTTTAAATAATGAGACCTGTCTAATTAATTGCTATGTAACTATTACATAATCATGTACTTATTATTATCAACATCACACTTCTAGAAACAAACTTAAATTTCTGAATTCTCTCCTAATTCAGAAGCGCAATTTTTGCTTTTTTGCCGATACCAGCCTTCTTAGGTCGGGCGCATATTATCATCAACAAAATGTGAATACATCATTCTGTAGATCAACTAATAATTTCAGGCGTTTGACACTGCTTCTCTTTGTAACCAAATAATTTCTGCAGGCAGAAACAAAGAGCATCACGTCATCTTTCACTTACATAAGAATTCAAGAGTCCAGTCAGCCTGAAACTTACTGAACGATTTATTCGTCAATGTATAATGTACAACCCTTGTGTTCATTAGTGACTTGTACTTAACCTGCGTGCCCTACGTGCTCTGAGCAGCGCATATGGGCGCTGAGGCACGTTCGCGCTCTCGTTGACATCACTGGTATACTTCGTTCCATAATGTTTTACAGGCGACGTAAATATTGCCGGCAGAAAGCGAGAGAAGGATAATTGCTAATGAACCAATGGCAGAGCTCTCATTCCACGCTTATCTTAAAGTTGGATGATCTGAAGCGTTCAACTCCCGCCCAACTTCAAGACAAGCGTGGAATGAGACCTTTGCCATTGGTTGAATAGCAATTATATTTCTCTCCTCCTCTACCTAAATGAGTGTTTTGCTTCATGTCTGGACCGCTTTTAACGCAAAGCATTCTTACTGTTAAAAGGTTAGAGTTCTGGTTAGGAAACTATGGAAATTATAGCCTGCTAATCCCGAACTCTCGTGACAAACAATTCAAGAAACTATTGTTACAGTTACGTAAGTTAGGTAATTAAGTGTAAATATATGAGATAAGGGAAATAAATATGATTGTAAATATGTACACGAAGAAGTAAAGAAATTAAGTTTGAATTACAATAAAAAAAATGCAGACCCGTCATAAGTTTGTAGTCTAAAGTTCCAGTTAAAGTTTAGAGGCCAGACGTAATTATTCAGTCCGTGGAATTTTACATGAACAGTGAATATTTTGCACCGGCTTCTTATGAGGATCGACAGAATTTTAACTCTGGTACAACAGCAAGAATTCTAATCACTAAACACCAAGGATCACGATAATTAATACATAAATTGAATAATAAAATACCGTACCTTTCTTCTATATCATACATTATAAAAAGCACCTTAAATGTAATAAGATGGGAAACTTCAAAGAAGACAGAAAAACTACTTCAAGCTAAGTTAAAGAAGTAAAAGTTTTCCAATACGACGTAATAGCCGAAATGGTATAAACCAAGTATTGGATTACATTAATAGTATAAATTATTATTATTATTATTATTATTATTATTATTATTATTATTATTATTATTATTATTATTATGTAAAGAGTTCGGAAAGTCAAGAACTTGGCAGTAACTCTATACTAAGCATATTGATCTAGTCTCTATAGCAGCATGCAACAGGTGAAATTACTATACAGTATCTTTGCAAATAACATGAAATGTAAGCGAAGAGAAGAATTGCGTGTATATAATTTAAGTGTACGTTGCTTCAGATACATGCGAAACATATACATGCTATATTGTCATAACACGTTCCTTATGTAGGTGTTTTAGTAATATGGGTATGTATCGACTTGCAAGTACTATTTGAATTACCAGTTTTCGTCAAAATATTCTTCATAATACAGCCGACGTTTAGTCAACATTCTGAAGGCTAGTTGGAATCTCATAAGTGACACAAAAAATCATTACTCATTATGGTCCTTCCCAGGCATCTGTGGAATAGAAAAACGAAACAAGACCTCTGTGTAAGTGGTATGTGGGAGGGCTAGAGCCAGTGACTGCTCTGAGGGGAGGCATTGCTTGAACGAAGCGACCAATCGCTTGCTGGAGGGGATAATTTCAATCTGAAATCTACTCTACCTTCTTTCTACCACGAGCATCTTACCCCTTAGCGGACTCGAGCTGATGCTACCCGCAATACACTTAGGCACAGTAGACTCCGCCCCCATATGCGCGAAGTTACTCCACAGATTCCTGGGACGGACCATAAGCAACTAAGCCCGGAGATAATGGGGTAGGGTGGCCAATAACTTTCCTCCTTCAGTGCATACATCGCCAACTGTAGTAACATATTTCATTAATCAGACTTAAGAAGTTCATAAGATAATATGGAAGTTGGAATGAATTGGACTGCTACACTATCTTCTCCTCCGTGTTTCAAGCAATGGTAGTTTTAAGAAGAGTAATACTGTTATCTGGCCTTATTTTTAGCTGGTTTTTAAGGACACTGCATCAACTTTTAGGCTATTTAGCATCGATGGAATTGATAATGGGAAGAGATGGTAATTGGCGAGATTAAACAAAGGATTCGACATATGATTACCTAATATTCGCTTTACAGTTGGAGAAAATTTCGAAAAAAAAAAGTAAGCAGTTATTCAACCCAAACGGTAATATAACCAAAGTCCGAGAGCAGCCATGGATCAGTAAGTAAACGTACCTACTGCTTGAACTACGTCAATGGATACTGTCTTTATTCATATTTCAATTTTAAAATATGCTTATCATTACATACTCTTCTTCTTTTTCTCATCCTAATTAGCCTATTCTTATTTTTATTGTTTTTCCACACTTATACCATTTCTTAATAAGTTAAGTATAACTGCCTCAGAAATTAGATCTACTATAACTGAAATTGGTCTTATAGTTTTTTCTTCGAACGGCCAATAATCATAATGCATACAGTTAGTTGGTATTTCAGTGTGGCTACTGTGTTTACAATGATTTTTAATATTTGACTTCGGTCATACGTTTGTTACATGTTGCTAATGTATCACAACGTTATCTGACGTTGGGATTTATCTGGATGTCAAAAAAGAGCTAATCGTCCCTATCTTTTATCTTAACAAATAATACTACAACATGTTAAATTATTTACCTTTTTTTCGGTTAGATACAGCCGATATGAAATTCAACTCAATCTGCAGTAAAAAAAAAAAAAAGTTTTCTCGCTATGTGACCAGTCCGAAGAATTTTAGGTCTCTGGTATTACTTCTTCCGAAAATTCTATTCCTTATGTGTGCTTGTCGAGATTCTTTATCGCAACGTGTTCCACCAAAATTGTTACATCTACTTACACTTTTTATTTTTTACTTTTTTAATTAATGTACGAACATATTTATTTCTATTGCTATGTTTATGTATTTATTAATATTCATAATTTCTGTCTTTAGTGTTATTGTTGCTGTTACTTGTATAGTAAATACATTTGACAAAGCTGAATATAAATTTCTTTGCATACTTTATCGAAAGTCTTCTCATAATCGATAAATACGAGTTCAGGCATAGCTTAATACCTACTTCCTATATCTATTGTAGTCGTAAGGAAAGAAGCAACTTTTAACAGCTCCGTAACGTATATTTTTAAGGAAATAAGCAAATTTTAACAGGTCCGTAACGTATTTAAGGAAAGAAGCAACTTTTAACAGTTCCGTAATGTAAATTTTTGAACTCCCATCCGTTCCCCGAATCCCACAGCCAATGGGAACTGGATGTCATACGCCTTTCTGGCGCCCCACACGAAGTGGAACACGACGTTGTCACATAGATAATACATTCCCTAACTTTCTTTCTACCTTCCCGTGCACCAGCCCGCCCTCCAGCTGTCTACCATCGTGGTGAGAGAAGGGAAAATTCTGTTCAGTTGCAACGTCGTTCTTTGGTTCTTACATTCCACGTGCTTTACTAGAGACGCCAGAAGTTGCATCTTTCTCTCCGACCATGATAGTTCTTCACTTACATCCCATTCAATTTTCGTCCAGCCACAGACAGAACAAAGACCAATATTTCCATAACTTTACTTCTAAGTTAATCCTTGATGTATATTTTTGACAGAACTTAAAATATAAGTGATAAGGCCATTGTTTTGTGACTTTTGCCACCAGCGTAACTCAGGCGGTAACGAGTTTGCCTATTTATCCCAAGTTGCGCTCGGGCGTGGATTCTTGTTCCGCTTGAGTTGATTACATACATACATACATACATACATACATACATACATACATACATACGTGTTCTGCCCATGGGTAAGTCTTTCACCGCAAACTCAGCATTCTCCAATCTTTCCTATTTTCTGTCTTCCTCTTAGTCTCCGCATATGATCCATATATTTTAATGTCGTCTATCATCTGATATCCTCTTCTGCCCCCGTACTCTTCTCCCTTTCACCATTCCTTCCAGTTCATCCTTCAGTAGTCGGTTTCTTCTCAGCCAGTGACTCAACCAATGCTTTTTTCTCTTTCTGATCAATTTTAACATCATTCTTTCTTCACGCACTCTTTCCAACACAACTTCATTTCTTATTCTGTCTGTCCATTTCACACGTTCCGTTCTTCTCCATATGCACATTTCAAATGCTTCTATTCGTTTCTCTTCATTTCGTCATAACGTCCATGTTTTTGTCCTATACAATGCTACACTCCATACAAAGCACTTCACTAGTCTCTTCTTTAGTTCTTCCTTCAAAAGTTCGCAGAAGATGCTTCTTTTTTTTTTTTAAAGCTTCCTTTGCCATTGCTATCCTCCTTTTGACTTCCTGGCAGCAGCTCATGTTACTGCAGAGGCTATACTATTTGAAGCTGTTCACTTGCTCTACTGCCTCATTTAGAATTCGTAAGTTTACCTTCTTTATTTTTCTTCCTATGACCATAGTCTTCGTCTTGTTTGCATTTATCTTGATCACATATTGCTCACAGCTGTCATTTAGCTTCAGTAGCTTATACCTTCGCATCGTATGCTTTTCTGCTAACAACTCCATATCATCAGTAAATCTTATGCACTTTCTTCTTCTTCCTCCTACTTTTACCCCTCCCATGTTCTGAAAACAGTTCTTCACCAAATCCTCGAAGTAGATGTTGAACAGGGTAGATGATAAAGGGTATCCTTGTCGTACTCCTCTCCCTATTTCACTTCCTTCAGACATTTCTTCTCCTATCCTGCCTTGAGTTGATTAATTGGTTGAAATTCTTCAGAGATTTCCCCAACTGTAAGGTGAATATTAGATAATCTTATGCTGAATCCTCGGCCTCATCTCGCCAAATGCCATCACGCTATCACTAGGCTTAATTACATCGACGCTAATTAATAACCTACTATATTAGTTGATACGGAGTCGTTAAATAACCGACTAAAGAAGTTTATAGCATTTCAGAGCCATGTTAATTTCTATTGTTTCTTTCTTAAATGAAATGAAATGCGTGAAAAATTGTATACTAAATTCACTTCATGCAACTGATAAAAACGCAAATTAACTATCGAACATGTAAGTTTTTGTGTTAGAAATGTAATGTCCATACTACAGGCCTATTTTGTCGAAACGTTAAACATACGCCTAATGGTGTAACACTGCTGTGTTTATCTGTATTCTATTTGGTTCAATATTTTACGGTTTCACTATGTCTATCATATAAACTGCGCTATGGCGTTAATTCAAATGTTCAAAGGAATTTATCTGCAGGTCCTCTGCGCGAAATTTACCTATTTTCATTCACGAAACTTTATACCAATAAGTACCATAGCCTACAGCTTTAGCAAAATTACAAGCTACAGAAAAAGTTGAGTTAAAAGCACCTTTATGAATTGTACTAAACATTATGTAACAATAGCTTAGAGAACAGAATTCCTGGTGGTTAGGATATTCAGTTCTATTCTAATTTATAATTGTATCCTATCTTGGAACATCAGAGTGTCAAATATAAAGAAGTACCCTAGGAGAATACAATATAAAGGTCTCCGACTTTACTGAGATGCATTAGTTTTTTTTAACTCACGGTAATAAAAACGTGTGACTTTAAATTTAGTTAATCACTGCTTTATTTGTCTGTGAGTATCGGATAGATCTGCATATATAACGTTTTATCTTATTATATGTGCTTTATAAACACAAATGCTTTCCCAACAGCTAAAATATATACGTAAATTTGTAATTTTCTATTTCGAGGAAGGTGTAGGATGTGGTGAATATAATTTCTCGAATCCCTGTCATGCTGCGAAAATATACCTCAGGCATTTCAGTTACAGTTATCTAGCCCCTGTATTACGCAGCGACTTCTGCAGTACGTTTGCTTTATTTTTCGTCTCATTCGCAAGAACGACGCCAGTAAAATGTTCGGATGGGCGCCAACTTTCTCTGAAGTCCAGTACAAATGTTTCTCTTAGCTTAATAATCACATGCGAATACAATACCGTAACATGAAATATGTGTTTTTTACTACGATAGGAAGTTATAAAAATGCAATAAAAATCGCGGTATAGAGTCTATTTTTTCTTTACTTCGTGTTCATCAATTTATTATTAACATAGAACCATTTTATATAAGCTGCTCTAATGTCTTCATGTTATTTGACCTATTTATTGCTCATATCAGTAGCCTACTAGATGTGTAAAAAGTATGGAGCATTGTTTGTAGCCCTCCTATTTTTAATTTAACCTATTTATTGCTTATACCAGTACTTACTTACTTACTGGCTTTTAAGGAACCCGGAGGTTCATTGCCGCCCTCACATAAGCCCGCCATCGGTCCCTATCCTGAGCAAGATTAATCCAGTCTCTATCATCATATCCCACCTCCCTCAAATCCATTTTAATGTTATCTTCCCATCTACGTCTCGACCTCCCTAAAGGTCTTTTTCCCTCCGGCCTCCCAACTAACACTCTATATGCATTTCTGGATTCGCCCATACGTGCTACATGCCCTGCCATCTCAAACGTCTGGATTTAATGTTCCTAATTATACCAGGTGAAGAATACAATGCGTGCAGTTCTGTTTTGTGTAACTTTCTCCATTCTCCTGTAACTTCATCCCTCTTAGCCCCAAATATTTTCCTAAGAACCTTATTCTCAAACACCCTTAACCTATGTTCCTCTCTCAAAGTGAGAGTCCAAGTTTCACAACCATATAGAACAACCGGTAATATAACTGTTTTATAAATTCTAACTTTCAGATTTTTTGACAGCAGACTGGATGATAAAAGCTTCTTAACCAATATAATAGGCATTTCCCACATTTATTCTGTGTTTAATTTCCTCCCGAATATCATTTATATTTGTTACTGTTGCTTCCAGGTATTTGAATTTTTCCACCTCTTCAAAGGATAAATTTCCAATTTTTTATATTTCCATTTGAAGGTTTCGTAACAAACTGTTTTTACGGTGATGGGTTGTTAGCCCTTCGCCCAACCCCCAAGCTGGAGGACCACCCCTCATCGGATGTCCGCGACTGCTTATTCAATATATTCACAGCTACCTTCCATATCTGGAGGCCGTCTCCTCGATCCGCAACTAGATGGGTAAAAAGTATGGAGCATTTCTTGTAGCTCTCCAATTTTTATTTTAGAAAGAAACTTTATGCATAAAAGTTAATAGCAGATGAATAAAGTAATATCACAGTCTAGCATATGAGTCACGAAGCTTGAGTTTATGACGGTACTAGGAACAATAGACTGTACAAGTACTATTTCGTATTGTCTGTAATGAGGCGATATTAGCGATCCTAGTGGTTAGCAATTATCTATGGATGCATATTTACTACGTATTGAGCTTCATGACTGTATATACTAGACTGTGCTACTACCCCAGCATTCGCCTGGAGAGACGTGGGAAACGGAAAAGTGTGTTTTCATATGAAATAAAAGTAGGTTTAAAACTTTCAAGAACGCATGTCCAGGCCCGTCTATCCATGTACAAAAGGAAAAATTATTTATCTAAAATACATTCCTTGACGATAATCCTTAGTCTACTGAGTATGATATGCAAGTAGTCTAAATGGAACTTTACATTATTCTACTTAATAGAAACATTTCTTCCAGTCACGAAACGCTATTACCATATTTGTGCCAAGTTCAGTTAGCTTATTGTTTTAAATTAATGAATAGTTACAGCATTATTCATGTTATACAGAAAATACGATTAAGAGAGCTTTTTATTGGTATGTTAATATAACCTCTAAAAACTGGTCTACATTTAGTATGACTGCATTCACAAAGTATGTGAAATATGAGTTCCACGAAACAACTGTAAACTATTCCATTACAAAAAGGAGGAAGAAACATTGAAGTGTGTTATCTGGATGCAATTAAGTCCCTACTCCGCCGTAATTTTCACAACCTTCAAGGAAGCGGTAGAATATTTGCATATAATAAAACATGCATCCAGCCTTCGACCTTCAGTAAGAAACATTTTTTTTTCTGCGCCGATCAAAACAAGCATTTCCCAGCCTTCCACTAAGACCGATCACGTCGTTTAGTTCATAATGTCTCTACTACACCGCGCTACAATAAAGCTACTGGTTAGACCTCTATCGGCACTAGTATAGAACTACGTACAAGAGAGTGGAGAAAACTCGTTGAAAAATGTATAGGATATGGATATAGATCTGAATAAAAACACTTTTATTTTGCCTAAGCAGAAAGACGGGACTTGATCCTGGAAACTGGCGAAGCGTCATCCGCACACTTTTTACAATAACTTTTAGGCGTTTAGCAACAATTTTATTCATTTTCTTTATGCTACTAAAGATATTTCCCTTTATATTATTCAAAAGACGAACAGTGACGTATACAGGATTTCTTTCTGGAGGAGTTACAGTTAGATGTTTGTGCTGATTCAAATTAAGGATATAGGTTCTTAATGCACTTTAACCTCAACTGAGACAAACTTATTAAGTATTACGCACTGCTTCCTACTAACCTATATTTCAGTCATGTTATTTTATTAACAGAACTTATAAAGCAGAATATTGCTGGCTTGAAACAATAATACAATTAACATTTTCTTTCCACGATGACTATTGTAATGTATATTTTTTCGAACATACTAGACTACAGAAAATAATATTAAAAGCTACTGGAATATATAAAAATGAAGAAAATTACTAAAGCAATAACTGAAATAATAGCTCACCTATACTGACACATATATACGTATTAAAATCATTGACTATGGTATTGATATGATATATCGCAATATACTATTGCCATATAAGTGGTAAGTGCGTTAGTACAGAATCGAGGAAATGTTAGAAAAAACGGGAGGAAGTCAAGTTTTTCTATTTTCGAGATTCTGTAATGGACTTATTACGTGTATTACAACTATTTTTAGACTATCACCATTTAATTTAATTAAAATAAATAAATATTAATATATTTTAAACTTTATGTTAAATGAAAATATAAAATCTTAATTTATTTCTTAAGCGATAAATGTATGGGGGGGGGGGGGGATTTGGACTTTGTTGCGATGACAATATAGAGAATGACCCTAAGTAATGTAATGAATTTCAAGGGGTTATTCCTCGAGATATTTGAAACAAAAAAGTTTAATACAATTTTGCTCGTTTCTGTTTATTTTTCGAGAAAAATAAATTGTTTTATGTAAAACATTTCATAGCATGTTTTGCGAAAATCATTGATTTGAATCCAATATGCTCAGTCAATTTAAGAGAGCAGTGTATTAAGATAATAAATGATTGAATGGATTTTAGTTTTGTACTTTAAATGTGCAGAAATTTGATCGGAACAAATGTAACTTTTCGTTCTTGAAAGGAACTTAAAAATTTTACATTTGTTTGGCTCAAATTTCTGCACATTTGAAGGACAAAACTAAAAATCTTTGAATCATATACTATCATAATAAATTGCTCTCTTAAATTGACTAAGCATATTGGGAATTAAATCAATGGCTTTACCAAATCACGCTATGAAACCTTTCATATGAAACGATTTTTTATCTAAAATAAAGCAAAAACAAGCAAATTGTATTAAACTTTTTTGTTTGAAATGTCTCAAATGTCTGAAATTAATGACATTACTTACGATTCACGCTGTATACGTTTCTTTGTGTGGTTGTAAATGAAGCTTTTGTATAATTATGCGAATCTGTATTACAATCAATCAATCAATCATGGATGGTATCGTGCTCAAAAAATCAGAATAGGAAGAAATGTTATAATTGGATGAATTAAAAGTCGCAGATTTAGAAACTGAAGATCAATGTATTGAAGGAGCATGAAAAATCGGCTGGGCGTCAATGATTACTGAAAAATCAAGAATGAATATGAAAATACAGACACTAATTAAAAAAAAAATGCTTGATTTCTTGAATTATTAGGGTAACTGTTTGTAAAAACACAAGTTATGTGACATAAGTGAATAAACAAGCCGATTGGGTAAAGAGACAGTGTGACACGAGAACTTATAATTTTTTCGAATTTAGAGATGTGCACCTTAGGGAGGTACCCGAAAGTAGACTTTTCACTATATATAATTTACACATACAGGGTTATTTAAGAAGTGAATTTTAACACAAAATGGGCAGTATCTTACAAAGAATATATTTGATGACCCATGTTGATCGAGACTTTGTTTATAATAATGTATACAGTCTTAGAAAAAAGTTTTGTCATACTGAAACTTTGTAAGTCCTAGAAAGGAGGCAGTGCGCATGATCAGAGGACGAGAGACAAGAGAACTAGTAGAGGTAATAAAATTAGTTTTGTTTCGTTGTATGTCTGATCATGCGCACTGTCTCCTTTCTGGGACTTATAATGTATCTGTGCGACAAAACATTTTTCTAAGACTGTTCGTTTCATTCTTACATTTTTACTTTCGCTTCTTACCGAGACAATCTGTATATAATACATCACTTTCTGCTATTTAAGAAGTTTACGCTTAGATGTAGACTATTCAATTTTATACGTAGAGGATGGTGGATGTCCTTACGTTGCTACGAAGGATATTACTGTACAGTGATTTCGTCTGAGGAAGACCACAAAAGAGACGGACACAAGTTGTACATGAGTACCTACGCAGGAAAGTCGCCTCGGTACCTCATTATGACCGCAGATCATACATATTTTAAAGTCTGTGGGTTTTTCTGTTTTTTTCTAGTCATTCCACCAATATTCTCAACATTTCCCTTTCATTATCATCTCCGTCAAGTTATACTAAATATGTTTAGTGTAAAATTGGCCTATGTCTCTATAGTGGGCGGGACATAAGTAAAATTCACCAAACAAATTAATAATGTCAACAAACAACTTTTTAAAACATTGCACTATATAAGAAATTGAATCTTGTCTTCACTTATCAAACTTAAACACCCGTTATAAAGGTCTAGTATCGTGTATGGCCTCCACGATATTCGACGGCAGCTTGGCACCTTCGTGGCATGCTCCCTATGAGATTCTGTATTTCCTCTTGGGGGATATTCTCCCATTCCTCCTTCAGAGCATCTCCAAGTTTCTGCAGGGTTTGTGGAGCTTGATGTCGGTTCCTGACTTTCCTATCCAGAATAACCCACAAGTGTTCAACAGGGTTCAGATCTGGGCTGATCGCTGGCCACTCCATTACCTCAATTTCATTCTCCCTTATGAAATCCCTGGTGACAGCCGCGGAATGTGTCCTGGCATTGTCCTGAACAAACAGAAATCCAGGGCCAACTTCAATGGCAGCAGGTATTAGACGCTCTTCTACAACGTCCTCGATATACCGGACAGCATTTAGTCGCTGGGGAACAATTACGAGGTCCGTACGATTGTTGTACATAATTCCGGCCCACACCATTATGGAACCTCCACCGAATCTATCAATTTCCTGTACAGCTCCGTCCCGAAAAATAGGGCATCACCTGTGTTTGTGTGATTCAGAAACAATTCCGCCATGAAGGATATTCCTGGTGACTGGATAGGAATACGCTGTGTGACGGATGGTGAGCTTAGGCGGCCAGTATAGTTGGTACGCAACTCATTCCATTACGGGTGCATAAAAAGTATAGTTTCACTAAGATGTTTGAAAATACCCCATGGCCGACCCGATAAACACCTCTATAACTCTATACATACATATGGAAAAGAAGTCTTTAAAGTGAAGAATAGAATAGGCTAGATGGAATTGGAAGACGTGAACAGACGTTATAAAACCAGATAACGATGATGTTGATGGTGAGGAGTTGATGAGGATAAGTCTTTAATTCATTTTTACACAAATATTTCAAGGAAGCTGGAGAGTCTAAATATAAATTTCCAGTACACTTTTACCACGAGGAGCTTCTCACAGTTTCACAGTTGGAAACAAAGATCAATAGTGTGCCAATTTCATTTTGTCGTTGTAGTGGGAGGCACAGAGTCGCTAGCTGACATCAAAGCAATTCCGTCACTAGCCCGTTCGTCTGCGTCGAAATGTGGAATATAATGGAGGGTGGGGATCCAGACATTACGACCGGGCCCGATGAATGGAGAGTATGAACACAGTTCATATTGGTCGGATTTTTTATCCTCTCTTCTTTCTATATCCGCTCTCGATGCTTCAAGTGGAATTTTGAACGAGTTTGGCTCATGGTTAAACACAATTTGGTCTCAATTACTCACTGAATTGGAAAATGTTAATACCATGTTCCATGCACAACCAACATTGGCGATAGCATATAGGCCTATGAGACTATACAAGTGTCCCCATATACAAAAGCATATGCTCAAACCAAAAACAAACAGCTCTCATCCCAGCTTTAATGACTTTTTATTTATAGAATACTAAAAATATTATGGTTTTTGCGAGCAAAAACATGAGATTCGTGGAATAATCTCTAATATTCTCATTCCCTTTTCATATTATCACCTCCGACATCATGATTATCATCCATCTATCATATTAGGATACGCCACACTCGAATATATTATATTCAAGTAATAATAATAATAATAATAATAATAATAATAATAATAATAATAATAATAATAATAATAATAATAATAATAATAATAGGGGAGAGTTGGGTAGTATCGGACATCGGGTAATATCGGTAAAACGCACTGTCCGATATTATCCGATGTCCGATACTACCCAACTCTGACCTAATAATAGTAATTAGGGACCGTACTTTGTCCCTGGACGCTGTAAGATAAAGTATTACTGGAGTTTTTAAGTAGACGACGAGCATGCATCCAGGAAGCGAAGTACTTGACTCACGGTTTATGCGAATCTTGTTTCGTTAAATGCCACAGAACAAAACATGGACCACTTTAAGGAGGGAGGGGGGGGGGGTTTGAACTGAATTTTGGTAATTTCTAAACTAAAAAAGATTCATCAATTATTTTTTGCACAATAGGTTTGGGCATTACTTGGTACATAGATTAAAATTTTCAAAGCTGTAGTGTAAGTAATATCAGTGCTATTAATTATTTATATTAACTTTATGTTAATATTTTGATATTTATACAATAAAATTCCTATCTTGTGTTACAATTTCACAGATATTTTATTTTTTTTTCTTAACGTAGCTTATGGAATGGTAAAACATAATTGGCATTTAGTTTGCTCAAGCTCTAATCATGTTTTGAATTAAAATTATTAAAATTAATCATTTCAAATTTAAAAAAAATCATGCATATTAAGGAATTAAACATTGTTAAACCCAATCACACTTTACACTATACACAAAACTGAATGTCAATTATGGTATCAAATATTGGAATACACTGAAACAGCGTAAAAATCTTCAGAACATCAGAATGGCAATAAGTGTGGGAGTAGATAGATTTTGAAGAAGTGACTGTGTAGAATAAATTTAAACAGAGAAAATAGACACCAAAGTTTAAATGCATTCTAATAGGCCTACATCCTGAAACCTCTGATATCAGTTGGACACGTATATGTAGCATCTGAAACGGACTCTCTGTCTCAGTGTGCAAACAAGCTTTAGAAAATTAAGGAAAACCACAGAGAGGAGAAGCCTTGCAGAGGGAGAAGGCATGACCGTCCTGGCATTTAAATAGGTAGCACACGACTTTAGAAATGGTGGCAGAAACACCTTCTAGAAGCGGAATATGCAAATGAAACTTGGTGAAATGATTCACAACAATATTTAGAATATTTTTTTAATGTAAAAATTTCAAAATCGCATTTTTAGGCCATATATATATATATATATATATATATATATATATATATATATATATATATATAGAGAGAGAGAGAGAGAGAGACAGAGACAGAGAGAGAGAGACCTCTATAACTGTCACAGACTAACCAAACAGTAAATCAGGAAAAGTTAATTACCAGAATTGCTTAAAAATGCCTTTTCCGAAGCCACTTTAGTACTGTATCATGTTACAAAATATCGGTAGATGCAGTAACTAATGTTTGTGTCATTATGACAGTTATCTTTAAATAACTTGAAAAAGATTACAGATATTTCAAAACAGATTGCACCATTGTTTTTTTTTTTCAGAAAATTTCACATGATTTTGAGTACCTACATAACCCCCTTTCCATTTAAAATTTCAAAGTTGCATCTAAAATGGCGCCTTTTGAGATAGCTGAGAGCTAGAATCGAATGTGTCACTGATAGAGCATTTGGTCTTAACAAATACTGGTAACATCTATAGTAATTGAAATTCAGTCATATGGAAGATAGTCTAGTTATATGGTTCCAGACTTTTGATTCTCCCTATATAATGAAATAATTGTATTCGCATATAAGGTTCTATAGTTAAAATGTTCTCTTTGAAATTTGTTTCATATTGCTGTTTTATAGAAATTACACTTCCTGTCCAGCTCATTTTTGATATTCTGGTTCATCACTTTGGATATTATTGTAACCATTTTTAGAAATATTTGGCCGGACACGTAAAAGAATCCAGTGCTAGACAAATTTCCTGGCCAGCATTTTCTCGTCCTTTCTAGTTACCTTAGGCGCTCACTTACCGGAACGGATTCGTTTGGCGCGTTCGGATTTTTATTCTTTGCATTATTTTTAATTGAGTATCGCCTCTGTCCGCATTAACGGATTCCGTCCAGAGAATTCTAAACGGATTTCCGTACGGGCCAAGATCGAAATAAAGAATATCATAAAAATTATATCGATTGCAAGGCCTCCAAATGCGATAATATTGAAAATATGAATTAAATAGATGAAGCGAAGTTTATTTTGTTAGTCCAACAGTATGAAGAGCTTAGCAATTAATCAAATTACAGCAATGTAATATGCAAAATAAACATTTGGGATGAGATTGAAGAAATATTGAATCAACCAGGTATGATCTTCATAGTTTAAGTTACAGAGCTATTGATTTTATTTCCATGTTCAGTTCAAAACACTACAGTGAAATAATGTGTTCTGGCGGTAAATTACAACAGTATTTGATGATTAATTCGGAAATGCGGACAAGTGAGCAATGCTATAATAAAACTCCAAATGCGCCGAACGAATTTTTTCCGGTAAGTGAGAGCTTACCTTAATTGTGGTAAGAAGTCTCTAAGGGCCAATATCTTCCTTGAAACTGAAAATGTTTCTGCAGGAAAACGTCGTGCAGGAAAGTAAAGATTGCGGCGAACAAAACAAGAAACTAGTTAGGAAATGTGAGAGCGGGCACATTAAAAACATAGACTGCAGTGTATCAATGTATCACAGAGTTCTAGACAAAAGTCCCGTCCAACTCTTTCTCACACCTTCAAGTTGCCTTAATTGCGGAGAGATGTCTCAGCGGGCCAATGTCTTGGCTGAAACTACAGATTTTCCTGCTGCAGTACAAAGTCGTGCGGGAAAGAACGATTTCCGGCGAACAAAGCAAGAAACTAGATATAAATTGTGGGGGGCAGGCAGATTATAAGAGTAAACTCCAGAGTTTCTAGGGCTCAGTAGTTGAAGGGCTTCCTTCCTTACTTACTTATGGCTTTTAAGGAACCCGCAGGTTCATTGCCGCCCTCACATAAGCTCGCCACCGGTCCCTATCCTAAGCAAGATTAATCCAGTCTCTATCATCATATCCGACCTCCCTCAAATCCATTTTAATATTATCTTCCCATCTACGTCTCGGCCTCCCCAAAGGTCTTTTTTCCCTCCGGTCTCCCAACTAACACTCTATATGTATTTCTGGATTCGCCCATATGTGCTATATGCCCTGCCATCTCAAACGTCCGGATTTAATGTTCCTAATTAAGTCAGGTGAAGAATATCTACAATCCGTGCAGTTCTGCGTTTGTAACCTTCTCCATTCTCCTGTAACGTCATCCTTCTTAGCCCAAATCTTTTCCTAAGAACCTTATCTCGAACACCCTTAATCTCTGTTACTCTCTCAAAGTGAGAGCCAAAGTTTCACAATCATACAGAACAATCGGTAATATAACTGTTTTATAAATTCTAACTTTCAGATTTTTTGACAGCAGACTAGATGACAAAAACTTCTCAACCGAATAATAACAGGCATTTCCCATATTTGTTCTGCGTTTCATTTACTCCCCAGTGTCATTTATATTTGTTACTGTTGCTCCAAGATATTTGAATTTTTCCACCTCTTCGAAGGAAAAATCTCCAATTTTTATTTTTTCATTTCGTACAATATTCTGGTCGCTAGAGACAATAACATACTTTGTCTTTTCGGGATTTACTTCCAAACCTATCTCTTTACTTGCTTCAAGTAAAATTTCCGTGTTTTCCCTAATCGTTTGTGGATTTTCTCCTAACATATTCACGTCATCCGCATAGACAAGAAGCTGATGGAACTCGTTCAATTCCAAACCCTCTCTGTAACCTGAACTTTCCTGATGGTATATTCTAGAGCGAAGTTAAAAAGTAAAGGTGATAGTGCATCTCCTTGTTTTAGCCCGCAATGAATTGGAAACGTATCAGATAGAAACTGGCCTATACGTACTCTACTGTAAGTTTCACTGATACACATTTTAATTAATGGAACTAGTTTCTTGGGAATACCAAATTCAGTAAGAATATTATATAAAATGTGTCTCTTAAACGAGTCATATGCCTTTTTTAAATCTATGAATAACTTATGTACTGTACTGTTGAAGGGCTTCCAAAATATAATAATAATAATAATAATAATAATAATAATAATAATAATAATAATAATAATAATAATATGCAACGGAATGCATTTATAATGGGTTTATTTTAGGTCCGGTAACTTTCTGCGATCGTACTGTTACTGCAATGAGAATTATAACCATGTCCAATCTCTCTGATTACAGTAATTAATGGAGTGATTGTTGATTCTGTGTTACTGTGTATTACCTGCAAGCTAATTGGACAGTGAAGTTATTGATATCGGATTATAGAACGAGATAAAATACCATTCAATCAAATGTCACACGTTCCACTATGTACTGAATCAGCATCACAATCAATTCATAAGCTTATTTGGACTGCGCTCTGAAGGATTCCAGGATTATAAACAAAAGTAGAAGTTTCAAAATGTTTTTGTGTAACAAAGTTATTTTTAATAATTATATGAAGAACAGAGAACACAATACACTAGGCCTATTACACAACAAACTTTCAATTACGTGAGTTAATGAAGGGGAGAAGACACAGAAGTTAGAAAAAAACATGGATATTTCAGCTTAATGATAGATTTATTTTTATTATATAAGCAATTGTGAAAATTTGTAGCTCATTCTCCGTTCTTGAATTGCTTAGTCACTTTTGATTTTGAATTTATTGTTACATGAATTATCTTTTTTTGTTGTTGTAACAAGATACGTGAAACCAGGTATAAATGCAATTTATGTCGATACTAAAAGAAATCAACTAACAGAGAAACTTTTGCATTTTATATGTCCAGCTGTCGACTACTTTTGATTTTTCAAACTTAATATTAAGAACGAAGGCCGGTTATCTCAGTTACACCCAGGCCGTTGTAACTATGCACCTGACAGCTTTGCGTTGTTGGAAACAAAAGATGCGACCTTGCCACAATGACCACTACACAACAGCTGACGAGTCCTTCGCAGCAATTTCCACGCCCGACTAATGCAACGCCATGTTAATAACGCCAAAACAAGTGCTTATACAAATTTTTGTCACTCGAACGCAATTACGAGGGCCGTCCAGAAAGTAAGCTTCCCTGTTGCCGTTTACAGAAAGAAAACACAATTTTATGGAAAGATTTATTGGAACAGATACAGCAATTATTGAGATATTTTTACACATATTCCTCACCGGAAATGAGACATTTGAGTAGCTTAATATCAAAGACGGACATCTGATCTCAATCGAAATTTAGATAGCTGTGGTTTTTTATACAATTTTTCATGCTCTTTCCAGTTAAAGTGAAATCATATGCAAACTCTAACACTATATTTATAAAATAAATTGTGTTAAATATTACAAAGAACACTGTGAATTAGAAATTTGCCTCTAGATCAAAACTATGGAGACGACAGATGTCCGTCTTTGATATTAAGCTACTCATTTGTCGTACCTGGGATCAACACAGAGATGCAGACGGCTGCTTTAGACAGGAACATAGATTAAGGGTAAATGAGAATAAGGTTCTTAGGAAAATATTTAGCGCTAAGAGGGATGAAGTTACAGGAGAATGGAGAAAGTTACAGAACGCAGAACTGCACGCATTGTATTCTTCACCTGACATAATAGAAAATTAAATCCAGACGTTTGAGACGGGCAGCATGTATGGAAGAACTAGAAATGCGTACAGAGTGTTAGTTAGAAGGCCGGAGGAAAAAAGACCTTTGGGGAAGTCGAGACGTAGAGTGGAGGATAATATTAAAATGGATTTGAGGGAGATGGGATATGATGATAGAGAGTGGATTAATCTTGCACAGGATAGGGACCGATGGCGGACTTATGTGAGGGCGGCAATGAACCTGCGGGTTCCTTAAAGGCCATTTGTAAGTAATATATTATTATTATTATTATTATTATTATTATTATTATTATTATTATTATTATTATTATTATGTGGTAGTGACAGTAATTTATTGAAAAGATAGGCTAAATTCCATATAGAACGAACATCTTGAGGGCACTTCTTAGATGATTAACTATTATTAGGCTATAGTTATTAACTCAATACAGGTAACAAAGCCTTAAACCATAAAGATTGCGTATTCTCAACTTACTTCTCTCAGTAGTGGTGACTATTTCCACTTAACAATCGTAGCTTTTGACATCTTGTTGGAACATAAAAACTGTTAGCTCCATTTAACTAAAGGTAAAGACATTTTTCTGCTTCATCTTTTAATAGGTTTACATTTTGTTTTATTCTCCTGAGTCCTGAGAGTATAGTATTATAATATTGTATACTATACGATACTTCATACATGATTATGATATAAGATGTATGTGCAGAGACCTAAAATATAGTATTATATATCTGCATTTCTGCCCAAACTGTAGTCTGCATAATTTTTTCAGCATTTTTCCTCATTTTAGTTACTTTTTTGAAGTGTAGAGTTATATTGAACTTTAAAAATAAAACAACAAATGACTCAGAACTCAGAAGGATATTTAGTAATTCGCTGGACTGCTTCATATATTTTCTCGTCAGCTCTCTATACCTACCACAACTCTGCTTTAAGTAACCGTCTTCGCAGGACAGAGTACCCTACTTTATCTGGGAACAGATGGACGCGGATCTTCGTCAAGGGATTAATGCTTGCCTAAACCAGACGGAGCACATAATAATTGTACTGTTATCATCCATTTCGTTGATAGACATAATACAGGATTTGACCAGAAAATACGCTATAGTACCCGTAAAGGCTGGTTCACAATAAGTCGGGAACGAAAACGACGAGAACGAAAATATTGTTAAAATAAATATATTTAAATGTGAGTATTCACAATTAACTATTGTGAATGCTCACATTTAAATACATTTATTTTAACAATATTTCCGTTCTCGTTCTCGTTGTCGCTTCCGTTCCCGGTTTATTGTGAACCAGCCTCAAGTGAAATGAAAGGCTTTCCAATAGAAGGAACTTACAATGCGTTATAAAAGAAAGCAATTACAGACGCATGACTAGTTTTTAACGTAGCCTCCTTGAAAACTGCGCTATTCGTTACACTCCATAATTACTTTGACCATCTCGGACGTAAGTTATAGAAAATAGGCCACTATTGTTGCAGTCACCTTGCTGCAGAACGTTTAACGTCTCCAACGCACGTGAAACGATGCTCTGGCAAAAAGAAATGAAAGCCACAGGGGGCCAATTCCGGACTATATCGTAGATCTTGTAATACTTCCCAGTGGAAATCTTGCAGCAAGTTGTATTTTTTCTGTATCATGTGTAGACCTCTTCTGGAGAAGGCTCATATAATCATTTAGAATACCAGGACATTCTAGTTTGAAAGTGATAGCTTATCGCATTTTTAGCGCTGTTCCTTACACAAGCAAAGGGTTTCAAAGACGATTACCATTACTATTAAAACACATAGATTAATTTTTAAACTAACAAGCAAACATTCTGATGAGGGCAGATAAAAAAGTTTTTTTTTTTTTTTCACCATTTTAATAATGTCAAAAGTAGTGCTTATACAAATTTTGGCCACTCGACCGCAATTACGAAGGCCGTAAAAAAATAAGTTCGCCAGAGGCCGTTAACAGAAAGAAAATACAATTTCATTGGAAGAAAATTATTGGATCAGCCATAGAAATTGTTGAGCTATTTTTCAACATATTCCGCACCGGAATTGAGACATTTGTCATATCATGGGATCGACGGAGAGGTGCAGACGGCTGTCAAAAGGCTGGGTCCAATCCCAGGCGGCTGACTTCTACGACACAAAGATAAAATTGATCCCATTATATGAAAAATATCTCAATTCCAGTGGGGGATATATTGATAAGCTAAATAGCGCAACAATTGCTGTATCTGTTTAAATAAATCTTTCCATGCGATTTTGCTTTTTTCTATAAACGGCTCCAAGGACAATCACTTTCTGGACGGCCTCGTAATTGCGGTCGAGTGGTCAAAATTTATATAAGCACTTCTTTGGACATTATTAACATGGTGGAAGAAAAAAATTAACTTTTTTATCTGCCCCCATCAAAATGTTTGCTTGTAAGTCACATTGTATACCGTGAGTTTCAAATTATTTATTGGCTACTTCGTCTTTGAAGTACTTCTTTAGTAAACTAGTGTGCATTCATTCTGCGATCAAAATAATTGTAATAATAGGCTAATAATTGTTCCATGAGTCGACCTGGGTGGTGCAGTTGATACAGTGCTGGCCTTCTATACCCGAGCTTGGAGGTTCGATCCCGGCCCAGGTCGACGGCATTTAGGTGTGCTTAAATGGGACGGGCTCATATCAGTAGATTTACTGCCATGTAAAAGAACTCCTGCGGGACAAAATTCCGGCACACCGGTGACGTTGATATAATCTCGGCAGTTCCGAGCGTCGTTAAATAAAACAAATTAATTTTGTTCCATGAAAATTTAAACACCCGACTATTTTGCTTAAACAAAAATATAATTATTTTTTATTTATAATTACTATATTCTACATTCTACTCTACCAGAGGACAACAACACTAAAGTAATTTGAGGTAGGTGGCTTCATCGTCGAAAAGATCAAGAAACATTGATATAGTTCATTAAATAAAAAATTAACAAAATATATGAAATTTATTTTGTACTTAAATATGATGGAATTATTATAGATTTCCTCTTGGGGAGTAATGAGAAGGTCTTTCAACACTGGGACGACATGATTGCTTGTAGTACTTACTCCACTTGGAAAAAGGATGAAATGAGAGAACTCAACAAGAGAATATACAGGCTGGAAATACCACGAAGTTTGACCAGGCAGTTCCACTAACAACCAAAATATACAAAGACAAACTTCGACTGAATGATCAGGTCTAGCTCTAGGCGTCCCTGACGTTGTTCATCGGTCCATGATCGTCAGGGATGAGCACCCTGTTGTCAACGAAGCTTATGCATCATATATATTATTTTATAAAATAACTCAAAGTGTGTGAAATACTCTACAATCCCTTATTTGCGAACAAAACATTCATTTTTAAACTTACTCGTGAGACACTCTCGAATCTTCTAGTTGCGCAGAAAACATTCATTCTTAAATTTACTTGCGAGTCACTTTCAAATCCCCTATTTGCGCATAAACACTCATTTTAAACTTAATCATGAAATACTCTCAAATGCCCTACTTGCGCATAAAACATTCATCTTTAAACTAGCTCCTCAGATACTCTCAAATCCCCTCCCTGCAAATAAAATATCCAATCCTAAACTTACTCGTCACGTACTCTCAAATCCCCTCTCTGCACAAAAAATATCCAATCCTAAATTTGTTTGTCAGGTACTCTCAAATCTCTTCTCTGCACATAAAATATCCAATCCTAAACTTACTCGTCAGATACTCTCAAATCCCCTCTCTGCACATAAAATATCCAATCCTAAACTTACTCGTCAGGTACTCTGAAATCCCCTCTCTGCACATAAACTATCCAATCCTAAACTTACTCGTCAGATACTCTCAAATCCCCTCTCTGCACATAAAATATCCAATCCGAAACTTACTCGTCAGGTACTCTCAAATCCCCTCTCTGCACATATTCATTTTTAAACTTACTTGTGAGACACTCTCAAATATCTATTTGAGCACAAAATATTCATTTTAAAACTTGTTCGTGAAACACGCGCAAATCCGCCTACTTGCGCATAAAACGTTTATTTTTAAACTTACTTGTGAAATGTTCTTAAATCTCAAATTTACTCATAAAGCATCCAGTCCTAAACTAATTTACGAGACACTCTTAAAAATCTTCAATTTGTTCAAGGATAAATTTAATATTTTATGCGCTTACCCAAGCGATACTCTTAAATATCCAATTTACTAAAAATAACATTCTCGAACATTTATTTCGAAGCACTCTCAAATCTCAAATTTATGCATGAAACATTAAATTGTCGCAGGCCTACTATGATCTTCACTGTTCAAAGTCCATATATGTGAAGTATCTACATACTTGGCATAAATGGAGTTTAAATTTTCCTCTGCCTCGGCAGTAATTACCACTGTTCGGGTGTTCATAGTGAATTAAATCTAATATAACAGTGAGAGTGATTGTTCGGTATGTACTTATGAAACTGTATAAACAAGCAAATTGCGATCTATTGTACTTAGTTAATGAACACTACAATACAATTCACGCGTACATGAGATGCTTTATGTTTACCCATTAATTATCAAGAAAATATGATGAAAATAGTGCCAATTCAGCTATGATGAAAATGTTTTTCTGAGCCAGTGGAAGCAATCAGACTCACACTGACATGTATAGAGCTGGTCATATTGGTAGTTTCCAAGTTCAATGACGGTACAGTATAAGCTACTTACTCAGGGCGATTTGTTAGCGAGCGAGCTGATTGAAATGGGCGAGATCCGACGGTTGCAGTATGAATGAAATGAAAACAAGAGCTTAAACTTGTTAGTTGTTTCCACAACAACACGCTTGAATCATTCATCGTGGGAGTAAATTCCATTTAATAAATGGAAAAAAGAAATATTACTTCCATATGCTAACAAGTTCTGTTTCAAATACCGAGTTTATAGGGGAAGAAGGAATTGTTATAGGTAATATAAAAAGAGATTTTCATATTGACAATTCACTCGCTTTTACAATCGTCAATTTATCCTAAGGAGATATTTCATAAGACTATTTCGCGAATATAATAATAAATACGGTAAAGTATTAATAAAATGGCCTGCAGTATTCGTAAAAAATGAAATTATTTATTTACAAATACGACCAGAACTACGTAGTGTTAGTTACTCTTAACTATACATAAATGATAAAACAAAAGATAATAAGTATATTAATTTATTATTATAAGTACAATTAAATTAAAAAATATGAAAATTTAAGTAAATAAATGTACAGTCCACCGCTGTGGTCTCGTGATAGTGTCTTCGTTCTCGAACCCGACGGACCGGGGTTCAATTCCCCGCTTAGGACAAATTGCCTGGATGAGGCTTTATCGTGGTTTTTCCCTCACTTCTGTGGTTGAATATCAGGTAACTTTGTCAGGCGTATGGAACCCCATTCATTCTCGCCACTTCCTTTCCTCCCTTATCATCCTTTCATCTTAATTTCTGGTTGTCCTACTGGCGGCCCTCCGAAGCTGCTGACTCTCTCGGCTGGCCTCCATGGATATGTGAAGCTGTGATAGTTGGTGGCCAGCATCGGAACCCACTACCCTACCGACGGGAGAGGGGTTTACACCTCAGACCGTTGAGACGGGAGAGGTGGCTTACAACTCAGACTGTTGAGGAGAGAAACGTGGGGGGCTGTTGGCGTAGAATGGTACGCGGGTTTAGAAGAATGGGGGGGACTGGTCGTCAGGGTGTTAACGATTAGGTCGGGGCTGCGTAGGTGGAGTCGGTGGGCATGCAACTCATCCCAGGGAGCGCACAATAGACCTCAGATAGCGGTGCATGATATGTTCCCCTCTCGTCTCATAGAGAGAAATAAAAAAAATATGTAATACAAGTTATGGAAGTGGCAGTCTGTAAAAGTAAATTTATTTGGTGTACGTGATGCTGAGGAAATTGACTTTAATTATTTCTGGCTAAGTAATAAGTTTATTGATAATTAGGTTGTGGTATCCCTCATTGATTTGTACGGTCACTACAATTTTCATTACCTTCTAAATACCTTATAGTCTACCAAGCAGGAAACAAGTGCGAATTATTATCAGCGACAATAACGAAGTGGCAATGAATAGGCCTAATCAATAATATTACATTGAAGATGGCTCTGATTGGTTGCAATTCAACGGATTGTTACACTATTGGTGAATTGGTACTGTAGGCCACATAAGCATAAGCATAATAATAATAATAATAATAATAATAATAATAATAATAATAATAATAATAATAAACTGAAGATATCTTCCCAAAGGGGCTAAGTGCCGTTTTCTCGAATTTAATTTTATTCACTCTAAGGGAGCTAAATCCATATTAGCAATCACACTAAATGGGCTCTATCGTAGTTCAGCTTTAAGAGACTCACTCATTCGTGCGCCGAAAGATAGTGTTGTAGGTATCTCAACATGAATTTGGCGATATATTTTTTCGTCAATATCTAAGGCATTTGTTTTTGGCGCTTAGCTTCTTTGGAAAGGTAGGTCTTCAATTATAATAAACAATTATTTAGCTCTAGTTGCATTTATTTCTCGTTCAGCAAATACTAGCAGCATCTAAAATTTAATAAATGAAGTAAACGTTCCGAGATGGGTTCTTAAACATTGCCAAAATACTGAAATAATAATTCAAGAGTAGCATTCATTTTATCCGTAATATTCCTGGTAGTAATCCATAGGCATTTTACATAATCATTTATATAAAGTTTAATTTTTAAACTTTCTAAATTGCATTTTGTACTATGATTACTACCTAATGTATTGATTTTTCTCTCTATTCCATATATGCATTTTTTTAATTGTTTTTCGGACCTATAAGGTCATCTGTTATGACAGGCGGATGTATTAATAATAATAATAATAATAATAATAATAATAATAATAATAATAATAAATGGTAACTCAACTCCCAACATTTCATTGTTAACGTAGTAAGTGTTTTGAAATATCTGTTGGAGTAGTAGGAAGGAAGAGATAAACATAGACACCATTAAACCGCTTAACGTGCTGGCAAAGCAAATGATGTTACACATGTGGTCTCATTATGTAACACCCAGCCATTCCTCAGCCCAAATCCGTTGATGAAGTCAAGTCAGTGTTCGCTGGCCTATGTGAGCTGTGCGCTTTCAGCATATCACGCCTATCTGTTATTTCTATACCGGCAACGTAATGTAATACACGTTTGATAAAGAATGTGATCCAATCCAGCCCAATGGTCAGATAGGAATTACAAAAATGTAGCTATAATGCTTTTCACGCCACTTAGTT
This sequence comes from Periplaneta americana, assembly GCF_040183065.1. Classification (NCBI taxonomy): domain Eukaryota; kingdom Metazoa; phylum Arthropoda; class Insecta; order Blattodea; family Blattidae; genus Periplaneta; species Periplaneta americana. Next base: position 123,252,500 of record NC_091118.1, on the reverse strand, counting down.
CATTATGTCTCACCTTCGTGGCTACAATATTTTGTCCGGTTGCATATAATATTTAACTTACCATAACTAACAGCGACTGGTTCTTAACATTAGAACTAGGCAACGTTGCATAAGCGCGGATGGCTCGTGTTGTTCTGGGCAGCTAAATGCCGCGATCTCCATGAACTAAGTCGCATGAAAAGGAGTATAACTTCCATTCTGACAGATCTGAATGAGTCTATTCGAAAACGTGCTCCTTCGGATGTTTCCATTTTCTTATTAACCCAGGAAGTTACTTTTGATTATATCGAAGAAAGCTTTGAGTATCACAATATTTCAAGTTAAAGTGGTATTAGAGGATGCAGACGGTCATTATTAGTGTGATTATTGACCTCTAAGAAAACATTAGTTTCAGAAGTTAATTTCTAGTTATCGCTATTAGGAGCTAACGGTAAGCGTTTTGGCAATGAATAACAACAACTGAAGTTTGTGAAAAATGTCTGAAGGGGGAGAGGATAGTGAAATATGATTTTTTTATTGATGCACAATTTCCTTTCTTTTTGGGGAGGGGGATGTAGAAATATCATTGGTGCAACGACTTAAATTCAAGACTAGCTAAAAAAAAAAAGGGGTCTACAAATTTTGAAAAAAAAAAAAAAAAAATATATATATATATATATATAATTATATCAGGATACAATCATCCACTAAAATGCATATATCTCAGCCGTTTTCAAGATAAATTCAAAATCTGTATGAAATTTTACTCCTAATAGCAAGT